>NC_091567.1:14248957-14251457 GCF_042767895.1 Penaeus vannamei
GCCCGCTTTCAAAAGACTACATATCAGGACCAACAGTAATTTCTTCCTAAATTGACAACACAAACGGAATAGCGAATGACAGACATAGAGAAGGGAGAGAGAGAAAGAGAAACAGAGAGAGAGAGAGAGAGAAGGAGAGAGAGAGAGAGAGAGAGAGAGAGAGGGAGAGAGATAGATAAATAGATAAATAGATAAATAGAGAGGGAGAGAGAGAGAGAGAGAGAGAGAGAGAGAGAGAGAGAGAGAGAGAGAGGGAGAGAGAGAGAGAGAGAGAGACAGAGAGAGGGGGGGGAGAAAGAAAGAGAGAGAGAGAGAGTGAGAGAGAGTGAGAGAGAGAGAGAGAAGGAAGAAGAGAAATATATATGAGGGTAAATAGATAGATGGGTAGAGAGAGAGAAAGAGATAGATATGAATAGATAGATAGATGGGTAGACGGATAGAGAGAGAGAGAAAGAATAGATAGATAGATATATATAGATAGATAGATATAGATAGATAGATATAGATAGATAGATATAGATAGATAGATATAGATAGATAGATAGATAGATAAGGCGAGAGAGACAGATGAATAGATAGATAGATAGAGAGATAGATAGATGGATTGATAGAGAGAGAGAGAGAGAGAGAGAGAGAGAGAGAGAGAGAGAGAGAGAGAGAGAGAGAGAGAGAGAGAGAGAGAGAGAGAGAGAGAGAGAGAGAGAGAGAGAAATAAGGAAGAAAGCAAAAAGAAAGAAATAGAAAAAACAGTCCAACACACAGAAATAAGAAAAGAAAATGAAGAGATACAAGGAGAAAGAGATACACCAAAGAAAAAAAAAAAAAAGGAAAAAAGAAAAAAGAAAAATAAAGTAGCATTTCAAGGCCAATGTCAAGGGCGTGTGGTACCAGTTTTCGTCACTGGTTTTCGTCTGCCTTTTCACTCCTTTTCGTCCGTCTCGCCAAAGGAAAAGAGGCTCACATTCCCTTTAATGTTCGTTCAGTTCGATCTCTCCCTTTATCCTTTAAAAAAAAAAAGAAATAGAGAGAGGGAGAGAGAGAGAAGAGAGAAAAAAAAAAGATTTCTCTGCTATGGTATGTTCACTTTAAGAGGATTGGCGAATCGATATTATGGTTAAAGTTTGAACGAAAATTGTAAATTAATCAGTCTGATATATGGGTCAATTTCGATTTCGCTCGAGAGAAAGTTCGTCATATTTTTTTTCTAGTTTGTATTCTTCTTTGATTTTTTTTCCCTTTTCTTTCCTTCTCTTTCTCTATTTTTTTTTTCTTTTTTTTACTCTTTTGTTTTTCTTCATTGAGTTGCTTTGATATTTTTTTCTCCTTTGTTTTCTTCTTTGATTTTTTTTTCTATTTTTTCCTTTTCTTTCCTTCTCTTTCTTTATTTTTTTTTTCTATTTTTTTCTTCCTTCTCTTCTTCCTTTTGTGTTGTTGTCTTAGTTGTTGTTTTTTTCTCTCTTTTACTTTTTGTTTTATCGATATTAATTGTCTTTTTTCTTCTTCAGATTTGCTTCCTTTCAACTTTTTCTGTTGTCTTCTTTTCTTCCTCTTCTTTCCCTTTTCCTCCTTCTTTCATCATCTTTTTTACTTATTCCTTTATTTTATTTTCCCCCTTCACGTCTTCTGTTCTTCACTTCCTCCTCCTGTTCTTCCTCATATCATATTACTATAATTATTTAATTACGTTTCTTCCATTTTCTTCTTTATTCTTCTTTTTTTTTTTTTTTTTTTTTTTTTTTACTCCTTCCTTCGTCCCCATTATGTGCCTCGAATATTGCTTTCAATCAATCTTCTTCCCTGTCTCCACCCCATCACTCCCTCCCTCCCTCCCTTGCTCAACCCCATTCCTCCCTCCCTCCCCGTCTCCCTCCCTCTTTCACTCTGTACCTCCTCCCTCCCTCCTTCACTGTTTCCTCCCTCCCTCTCTCCCATCCCTACCTCTCTCTCCCTTACTACCTGTCTCCCCCCCTCCTTCACTCTGTCTCCCTCCCTCCCTCCCATCCCTTACTCCCTCCTTCACTCCCCGCCCTCCTCCCTCCCATCCCTCCCTCCCTCTCCTACCTGTCGATATCCATTCTCTCTCTTTCCTCCTTTTATGTCCAGTCTTTATTACATTTTCTTTCCTTTTTAGGAACAGAGATAGATAGATAGATGGAGAGGGGGTTAACCGAGTAAAGCTAGAGAGAGAGAGAGAGAGAGAGAGAGAGAGAGAGAGAGAGAGAGAGAGAGAGAGAGAGAGAGAGAGAGAGAGAGAGAGAGAGAGAGAGAGAGAGAGAGAGAGAGAGGTAGACAGATAGATAGACAGATAGATAGATAGATTAGATAGATAGATAGATAGAGAGAGAGAGAGAGAGAGAGAGAGAGAGAGAGAGAGAGAGAGAGAGAGAGAGAGAGAGAGAGAGAGAGAGAGAGAGAGAGAGCGACAGAGACTCTTAAAAGGATATAACAAATCAAAATAAGATACTGCGGACGCCTCCCCCCCCCCTCTACCCTCCCCTCC
>NC_091567.1:14256457-14267519 GCF_042767895.1 Penaeus vannamei
AAGTGATAACGGTATTGCTACTACTAAGAAAAGAGTGATAGGTATGATAACAAAGATACAAATAACAATTATAAGTAAACATTGCAGTGATAATAACATTGCGAGAATAATAACAAACAAACAAAAAATGATGCTAGGAATATGACAACATGACAATTAGGTTATGATATTTATTATGATAAGATAACAGCAAGTAAGAATAAGGTAATTAAAGTAATAATGCTATAAAACTATTGAAAACAAGGATAATAAGATGACAGTCACAGTAAGAAAACACGATTAAGAATTATAACAATGAAACAAAAATAACAAAGACAACAAAGCGACAGGATGCTAAATGTACTAGTAATAACATCATAACAAAAACAAAACAGTGGTTACAAGTATGTCCACAAGATCTTGGGGAACGCGTAGACAGCTGGAAAAGAAATCTGCAACTATCTTTTACAAAGACACTTATATTCCTTGCATTACCTCCAATCATACATACGATACTTAAAAAAAAATAATAATAATAATAAAAAAAATAAGTGGAAAAAATAGATAAATGCATTAAAAAAATACCCCTTGTATCGTTATAATACTATTTTCCATTGTGATTAACTGTAGTCTAAATAAAGACACGAGCAGGAACACACAATTAAGCAGATTTCCTTTTTCGCAGCGATGCACAGTGAACAATAACACTAATTTGGCAGAGTGGTGGTTCTCCAGCCTCGTACGGTTTTTAGCAATCTACCATTTTCGGTTTGTTATTCCTCCACGCGAGTAAGAAGGTGGTAACATTAGGTGATCTCTCCCCTCCTCCCCCCCTCCCTATCCACACGCAAGACATCGAGAGTGAACCGGGAGACGAACCCAGAGTGAACCAGGAGACGAACCCAGAGTGAACCAGGAGACGAACCCAGAGTGAAAAAGGAGACGAACCCAGAGTGAACCAGGAGACGAACCCAGAGTGAACCAGGAGACGAACCCAGAGTGAACCAGGAGACGAACCCAGAGTGAACCGGGAGACGAACCCAGAGTGAACCAGGAGACGAACCCAGAGTGAACCAGGAGACGAACCCAGAGTGAACCAGGAGACGAACCCAGAGTGAACCAGGAGACGAACCCAGAGTGAACCAGGAGACGAACCCAGAGTGAACCAGGAGACGATCCCAGAGTGAACCAGGAGACGAACCCAGAGTGAACCAGGAGACGAACCCAGAGTGAACCAGGAGACGAACCCAGAGTGAACCAGGAGACGAACCCAGAGTGAACCAGGAGACGAACCCAGAGTGAACCAGGAGACGAACCCAGAGTGAACCAGGAGACGAACCCAGAGTGAACCAGGAGACGAACCCAGAGTGAATCAGGAGACGAACCCAGAGTGAACCAGGAGACGAACCCAGAGTGAACCAGGAGACGATCCCAGAGTGAACCAGGAGATGAACCCAGAGTGAACCAGGAGACGAACCCAGAGTGAACCTGGAGACGAACCCAGAGTGAACCAGGAGACGAACCCAGAGTGAACCAGGAGACGAACCCAGAGTGAACCAGGAGACGAACCCAGAGTGAACCAGGAGACGAACCCAGAGTGAACCAGGAGACGAACCCAGAGTGAACCAGGAGACGAACCCAGAGTGAACCAGGAGACGAACCCAGAGTGAACCAGGAGACGAACCCAGAGTGAACCAGGAGACGAACCCCGAGTGAACCAGGAGATGAACCCAGAGTGAACCAGGAGACGAACCCAGAGTGAACCAGGAGACGAACCCAGAGTGAACCAGGAGACGAACCCTGAGTGAACCAGGAGACGAACCCAGAATGAACCAGGAGACGAACCCAGAGTGAACCAGGAGACGAACCCAGAGTGAACCAGGAGACGAACCCAGAGTGAACCAGGAGATGAACCCAGAGTGAACCAGGAGACGAACCCAGAGTGAACCAGGAGACGAACCCAGAGTGAACCAGGAGACGAACCCAGAGTGAACCAGGAGACGAACCCAGAGTGAACCAGGAGACAAACCCAGAGTGAACCAGGAGACGAACCCAGACTGAACCAGGAGACGAACCCAGAGTGAACCAGGAGACGATCCCAAAGTGAACCAGGAGACGAACCCAGAGTGAACCAGGAGACGAACCCAGAGTGAACCAGGAAACGAACCCAGAGTGAACCAGGAGACGAACCCAGAGTGAACCAGGAGACGAACCCAGACTGAACCAGGAGACGAACCTAGAGTGAACCAGGAGACGAACCCCGAGTGAACCAGGAGACGAACACAGAGTGAACCAAGAGACGAACCCAGAGTGAACCAGGAGACGAACCCAGAGTGAAAAAGGAGACGAACCCAGAGTGAACCAGGAGACGAACTCTGAGTGAACCAGGAGACGAACCCAGAGTGAACCAGGAGACGAACCCAGAGTGAACCAGGAGACGAACCCTGAGTGAACCAGGAGACGAACCCAGAATGAACCAGGAGACGAACCCAGAGTGAACCAGGAGACGATCCCAGAGTGAACCAGGAGACGAACCCAGAGTGAACCAGGAGACGAACCCCGAGTGAACCAGGAGACGAACCCAGAGTGAACCAGGAGACGAACCCAGAGTGAACCAGGAGACGAACCCAGAGTGAACCAGGAGACGATCCCAGAGTGAACCAGGAGACGAACCCAGAGTGAACCAGGAGACAAACCCTGAGTGAACCAGGAGACGAACCCAGAGTGAACCGGGAGACGAACCCAGAGTGAACCAGAAGACGATCCCAGAGTGAACCAGGAGACGAACCCAGAGTGAACCAGGAGACGAACCCAGAGCGAACCAGGAGACGAACTCAGACTGAACCAGGAGACGAACCCTGAGTGAACCAGGAGTCGAACCCAGAGTGAATTAGGAGACGAACCCAGAGTGAACCAGGAGACGAACACAGAGTGAACCAGGAGACGAACCCTGAGTGAACCAGGAGACGAACACAAAGACCGGGAGACGAACCCAGAGTGAACCAGGAGACGAACCCAGAGTGAACCAGGAGACGAACCCAGAGTGAACCAGGAGACGATCCCAGAGTGAACCAGGAGACGAACCCTGAGTGAACCAGGAGACGATCCCAGAGTGAACCAGGAGACGATCCCAGAGTGAACCAAGAGACGAACCCAGAGTGAACCAGGAGACGAACCCTGAGTGAACCAGGAGACGATCCCAGAGTGAACCAGGAGACGATCCCAGAGTGAACCAGGAGACGAACCCAGAGTGAACCAGGAGACGATCCCAGAGTGAACCAGGAGACGAACCCTGAGTGAACTAGGAGACGAACCCAGAGTGAACCAGGAGACGATCCCAGAGTGAACCGGGAGACGAACCCAGACTGAACCAGGAGACGAACCCAGAGTGAACCAGGAGACGAACCCAGAGTGAACCGGGAGACGAACCCTGAGTGAACCAGGAGACGAACCCAAAGTGAATCAGGAGACGAACCCAGAGTGAACCAGGAGACGAACCCAGAATAAACCAGGAGACGAACCCTGAGTGAACCGGGAGACGAACCCAGACTGAACCAGGAGACGAACCCAGACTGAACCAGGAGACGAACCCAGAGTGAACCAGGAGACGAACCCAGAGTGAACCAGGAGACGAATCCAGAGTGAACCAGGAGACGAACCCAGACTGAACCAGGAGACGAACCCAGAGTGAACCAGGAGACGAACCCAGAGTGAACCGGGAGACGAACCCAGAGTGAACCAGGAGACGAACCCAAAGTGAATCAGGAGACGAACCCAGAGTGAACCAGGAGACGAACCCAGAATAAACCAGGAGACGAACCCTGAGTGAACCGGGAGACGAACCCAGACTGAACCAGGAGACGAACCCAGACTGAACCAGGAGACGAACCCAGAGTGAACCAGGAGACGAACCCAGACTGAACCAGGAGACGAATCCAGAGTGAACCAGGAGACGATCCCAGAGTGAACCAGGAGACGATCCCAGAGTGAACCAGGAGACGAACCCTGAGTGAACCAGGAGACGAACCCAGAGTGAACCAGGAGACGAACCCAGAGTGAACCAGGAGACGAACCCAGAGTGAACCCGGAGACGATCCCAGAGTGAACCAGGAGACGAACCCTGAGTGAACCTGGAGACGAACCCAGAGTGAACCAGGAGACGAACCCAGAGTGAAACAGTAGACGAACCCAGAGTGAACCAGGAGACGAACCCAGAGTGAACCAGGAGACGAACCCAGAGTGAACCGGGAGACGAACCCAGAGTGAATCAGGAGACGAACCCAGAGTGAACCGGGAGACGAACCCAGAGTGAACTAGGAGACGAACCCAGAATAAACCAGGAGACGAACCCTGAGTGAACCAGGAGACGAACCCAGAGTGAACCAGGAGACGAACCCAGAGTGAACCAGGAGACGAATCCAGAGTGATCCAGGAGACGAACCCAAAGTGAACCAGGAGACGAACCCAGAGTGAACCAGGAGACGAACCCAGAGTGAACCGGGAGACGAACCCAGAGTGAACCAGGAGACGAACCCAAAGTGAATCAGGAGACGAACCCAGAGTGAACCAGGAGACGAACCCAGAATAAACCAGGAGACGAACCCTGAGTGAACCGGGAGACGAACCCAGACTGAACCAGGAGACGAACCCAGACTGAACCAGGAGACGAACCCAGAGTGAACCAGGAGACGAACCCAGAGTGAACCAGGAGACGAATCCAGAGTGAACCAGGAGACGATCCCAGAGTGAACCAGGAGACGAACCCAGAGTGAACCAGGAGACGAACCCTGAGTGAACCAGGAGACGAACCCAGACTGAACCAGGAGACGAACCCAGAGTGAACCAGGAGACGAACCCAGAGTGAACCCGGAGACGATCCCAGAGTGAACCAGGAGACGAACCCTGAGTGAACCTGGAGACGAACCCAGAGTGAACCAGGAGACGAACCCAGAGTGAAACAGTAGACGAACCCAGAGTGAACCAGGAGACGAACCCAGAGTGAACCAGGAGACGAACCCAGAGTGAACCGGGAGACGAACCCAGAGTGAATCAGGAGACGAACCCAGAGTGAACCGGGAGACGAACCCAGAGTGAACTAGGAGACGAACCCAGAATAAACCAGGAGACGAACCCTGAGTGAACCAGGAGACGAACCCAGAGTGAACCAGGAGACGATCCCAGAGTGAACCAGGAGACGAACCCTGAGTGAACCGGGAGACGATCCCAGAGTGAAAAAGGAGACGAACCCAGAGTGAACCGGGAGACGAACCCAGAGTGAACCAGGAGACGAACCCAGAGTGAACCAGGAGACGAACCCAGAGTGAACCAGGAGACGAACCCAGAGTGAACCAGGAGACGAACCCAGAGTGAACCAGGAGACGAACCCAGAGTGAACCAGGAGACGAACCCAGACTGAACCAGGAGACGAACCCAGAGTGAACCAGGAGACGATCCCAGAGTGAACCAGGAGACGAACCCAGAGTGAACCAGGAGACGATCCCAGAGTGAACCAGGAGACGAACCCTGAGTGAACCAGGAGACGAACCCTGAGTGAACCAGGAGACGAACCCAGAGTGAACCGGGAGACGAACCCAGAGTGAACCAGGAGACGAACTCAGAGTGAACCAGGAGACGAACCCAGAGTGAACCAGGAGACGAACCCAGAGTGAACCAGGAGACGAACCCAGAGTGAACCAGGAGACGAACCCAGAGTGAACCAGGAGACGAACCCAGAGTGAACCAGGAGACGAACCCAGAGTGAACCAGGAGACGAACCCAGAGTGAACCAGGAGACGAACCCAGAGTGAACCAGGAGACGAACCCTGAGTGAACCAGGAGACGAACCCAGAGTGAACCAGGAGACGAACCCAGAGTGAACCAGGAGACGAACCCAGAGTGAACCAGGAGACGAACCCCGAGTGAACCAGGAGACGAACCCAGAGTGAACCAGGAGACGAACCCAAAGTGAACCAGGAGACGAACCCCGAGTGAACCAGGAGACGAACGCTGAGTGAACCAGGAGACGATCCCAGAGTGAACCAGGAGACGAACCCAGAGTGAACCAGGAGACGATCCCAGAGTGAACCAGGAGACGAACCCTGAGTGAACCAGGAGACGAACCCAGAGTGAACCAGGAGACGAACCCAGAGTGAAAAAGGAGACGAACCCAGAGTGAACCAGGAGACAAACCCTGAGTGAACCAGGAGACGAACCCAGAGTGAATCGGGAGACGAACCCAGAGTGAACCAGGAGACGAACCCAGAGTGAACCAGGAGACGAACCCAGAGTGAACCAGGAGGCGAACTCAGAGTGAACCAGGAGACGAACCCTGAGTGAACCAGGAGACAAACCCTGAGTGAACCAGGAGACGAACCCTGAGTGAACCAGGAGACGAACCCTGAGTGAACCAGGAGACGAACCCAGAGTGAACCAGGAGACGAACCCAGAGTGAACCAGGAGACGAACCCAGAGTGAACCAGGAGACGAACCCAGAGTGAACCAGGAGACGAACCCAGACTGAACCAGGAGACGAACCCAGAGTGAACCAGGAGACGAACCCAGAGTGAACCAGGAGACGAACCCAGAGTGAACCAGGAGACGAACCCAGAGTGAACCAGGAGACGATCCCAGAGTGAACCAGGAGACGAACCCAGAGTGAACCAGGAGACGATCCCAGAGTGAACCAGGAGACGAACCCTGAGTGAACCAGGAGACGAACCCTGAGTGAACCAGGAGACGAACCCAGAGTGAACCAGGAGACGAACCCAGAGTGAACCAGGAGACGAACCCAGAGTGAACCAGGAGACGAACCCAGAGTGAACCAGGAGACGAACCCAGAGTGAACCAGGAGACGAACCCAGAGTGAACCAGGAGACGAACCCAGAGTGAACCAGGAGACGAACCTAGAGTGAACCAGGAGACGAACCCAGAGTGAACCAGGAGACGAACCCAGAGTGAACCAGGAGACGAACCCAGAGTGAACCAGGAGACGAACCCTGAGTGAACCGGGAGACGAACCCAGAGTGAACCAGGAGACGAACCCAGAGTGAACCAGGAGACGAACCCAGAGTGAACCAGGAGACGAACCCAGAGTGAACCAGGAGACGAACCCAGAGTGAACCAGGAGACGAACCCAAAGTGAACCAGGAGACGAACCCAGAGTGAACCAGGAGACGAACCCTGAGTGAACCAGGAGACGATCCCAGAGTGAACCAGGAGACGAACCCAGAGTGAACCAGGAGACGATCCCAGAGTGAACCAGGAGACGAACCCTGAGTGAACCAGGAGACGAACCCAGAGTGAACCAGGAGACGAACCCAGAGTGAAAAAGGAGACGAACCCAGAGTGAACCAGGAGACAAACCCTGAGTGAACCAGGAGACGAACCCAGAGTGAACCGGGAGACGAACCCAGAGTGAACCAGGAGACGAACCCAGAGTGAACCAGGAGACGAACCCAGAGTGAACCAGGAGGCGAACTCAGAGTGAACCAGGAGACGAACCCTGAGTGAACCAGGAGACAAACCCTGAGTGAACCAGGAGACGAACCCTGAGTGAACCAGGAGACGAACCCAGAGTGAACCAGGAGACGAACCCAGAGTGAACCAGGAGACGAACCCAGAGTGAACCAGGAGACGAACCCAGAGTGATCCAGGAGACGAACCCAAAGTGAACCAGGAGACGAACCCAGACTGAACCAGGAGACGAACCCAGAGTGAGCCGGGAGACGAACCCAGACTGAACCAGGAGACGAACCCAGAGTGAACCGGGAGACGAACCCAGAGTGAACCGGGAGACGAACCCAGAGTGGTCCAGGAGACGAACCCAGAGTGAACCGGGAGACGAACCCAGAGTGAACCGGGAGACGAACCCAGAGTGAACCAGGAGGCGAACCCAGAGTGAACCAGGAGACGAACCCAGAGTGAACCAGGAGACGAACCCAGAGTGAACCAGGAGACAAACCCTGAGTGAACCAGGAGACGAACCCAGAGTGAACCGGGAGACGAACCCAGAGTGAACCGGGAGACGAACCCAGAGTGGTCCAGGAGACGAACCCAGAGTGAACCGGGAGACGAACCCAGAGTGGTTCAGGTGACGAACCCAGAGTGAACCGGGAGACGAACCCAGAGTGAACCAGGAGGCGAACCCAGAGTGAACCAGGAGACGAACTCAGAGTGAACCAGGAGACGAACCCAGAGTGAACCAGGAGACGAACTCAGAGTGAACCAGGAGACGAACCCAGACTGAACCAGGAGACGAACCCAGAGTGAACCAGGAGACGAACCCAGAGTGAACCAGGAGACGAACCCAGAGTGAACCAGGAGACGAACCCAGAGTGAACCAGGAGACGAACCCAGAGTGAACCAGGAGACGAACCCCGAGTGAACCAGGAGACGAACCCCGAGTGAACCAGGAGACGAACCCAGAGTGAACCAGGAGACGAACCCAGAGTGAACCAGGAGACGAACCCCGAGTGAACCAGGAGACGAACCCTGAGTGAACCAGGAGACGATCCCAGAGTGAACCAGGAGACGATCCCAGAGTGAACCAGGAGACGAACCCTGAGTGAACCAGGAGACGAACCCAGAGTGAACCAGGAGACGAACCCAGAGTGAAAAAGGAGACGAACCCAGAGTGAACCAGGAGACAAACCCTGAGTGAACCAGGAGACGAACCCAGAGTGAACCGGGAGACGAACCCAGAGTGAACCAGGAGACGAACCCAGAGTGAACCAGGAGACGAACCCAGAGTGAACCAGGAGACGAACCCAGAGTGAACCAGGAGACAAACCCTGAGTGAACCAGGAGACGAACCCTGAGTGAACCAGGAGACGAACCCAGAGTGAACCAGGAGACGAACCCAGAGTGAACCAGGAGACGAACCCAGAGTGAACCAGGAGACGAACCCAGAGTGATCCAGGAGACGAACCCAAAGTGAACCAGGAGACGAACCCAGAGTGAACCAGGAGACGAACCCAGAGTGAGCCGGGAGACGAACCCAGAGTGAACCAGGAGACGAACCCAGAGTGAACCGGGAGACGAACCCAGAGTGAACCGGGAGACGAACCCAGAGTGGTCCAGGAGACGAACCCAGAGTGAACCGGGAGACGAACCCAGAGTGGTCCAGGTGACGAACCCAGAGTGAACCGGGAGACGAACCCAGAGTGAACCAGGAGGCGAACCCAGAGTGAACCAGGAGACACAACTACCTGATCACCGTCATTGGGGTGCACTTGTTATGCCAATCGTCCAGAAACTCGAACTGGAAAATGACTACAGGACCTCACACACTGACACCAAGAAATTAGTCTGCATCATCGCATTATCGAGACCAACTGCCTCCCCCCCCCCCCCCCCCGGTGTATCACGTGGTCTCTTTGTGTTTACTTCTTGAATTGCAATACTAATGATGATGATGATGATGTTGTTAATGATAATGATGATGATGATAAGGATAAAAATAATAACGATAAAAAGTATACCGTTGTTAATAATAATGATTATGATTATAATAATAGTAATGAAAATTGATAATAATAATAGTAATAATAATGATCATGATCATAAAATAATCATTAGAATGTTGATAATAATGATAACAGTGATAATAAGCATAACTATGACAATGACAATGGCAACAATAATGGTAATAATGGTAATAGTAATGGTGTTGATAACAGCAATCATTGAACAATACAATAGTAATTCTCACGATAACATTGTTATTAACGACAATGGTGTTAACAATAATACACATACGAACTATAACAATAACAGTAATAAAGATAATCATGATATTCTCTACCCACTTGCCAACCTTAACTATACCACAAAGAAGACCTATATGATCTGTTTTCTAAGTATTCACAAAACCCAAGACAAGCCAATCCAAGTGAAAATTCATATCACCTATTGTGGAACGCACTCTTTCGCACAGACACCAACTCAGGGCATTAAAATCGACCCAAAGAGGACAATAAGTGGCGATACAGTGTTCAGAAGGCCTTGTACTACTTCCACGTCGATAAAACACGAACACAAATCACTGTACCCGGCGGCAGGAGGTCTAAAATCACCGGTTATATCTTCCGTGACTATTGCATTACGAGGCAAGGTGTGTTGTTAGCGTCACCACACCAACGACCCTGTGATAACGGCGCCTTCGTCCTTTGCTCCATTCTTTGTTGTGATTTGTAAACCACGCCGCGTCACACCACAGTGACCTGGGTTTTCTGGCACATTCTGAACATTATCTTTAAAAAGTGGTACTGTGTGGTACTTCTTTTCTTTTTTTGTGTTCACAGAAGTGTTATTGTGGGTCATATATGTAGGATGAATTAAAGGAACTGATAAAGAAATTTGGTAATGGCACTGATGAAAGTGTAATAGTGATAACGGTAATGATGATTATGATGATACTGATGTTGATCGCAATGTTGATAGGGATAATTTGTATAATGATAATATCAATAATGATACCAACAACTATAATTATAATAACAACGATAATCATTATGATAATTCTTCTTATTATTATTGTAATGATAATAATAACAACAATAATATTAACATCATCATCATCATCATGGTAACAATTATAATGGTGATGATACTAATTACAGTGATACTAAGGATAAAGATTATTTTATGGTCATGTTGATAATAATGGCAATGGTCATACGTATAATAATCCTGATTCTAAACATTATGATGATAATCATAACAATGTTAGATCACCATATTCATCACAAACATTACTCTCACTGTTTTATCGTTAAAATCATAATGGTCCTTATAAGAATTACTCTAATGATGATTATAAGAATGACTGTAATGATAATGAGAGGGGTAATTCATATAATAGGAGCACTATTGTAATTGGTAATACTATTGCGATTGATATTATTTACTAAAATGATAGATAAGTCAGATATAACCATACACTTATTACAACTACCTGTTTATGAAAAGTAGATAACCATAATAAGGAGAAAATGGTAGTATTGGCAGTATCATCAAATCGATCCAGATATAGATACGATAACAGCAATATCCAAACTAATGATAACAATGATAAAAAACGGGA
>NC_091567.1:14280519-14283019 GCF_042767895.1 Penaeus vannamei
ATAAAGTACACAAACATTCTGGCCGAGTCGACGTTGCCAAGAATGCCCATTTCCCTTCACGCCACAAAGGTTTAAAACATCTTTTTTTAAATGAATTTAGGCATACGAAAGAAGAATAAGAGAGAGAGAGAGAGAGAGAGAGAGAGAGAGAGAGAAAGAGAGAGAGAGAGAGAGAAAGAGAGAGAGAGAGAGAGAGAGAGAGTGAGAGAGTGACAGACAGAGAGACAGAGAGAATGAACGAGAAAGAGAGAGAGAGAAATAGAGAAAAGAAAAAACTAAAACCTAAAAAACAAACAAACTGAAAGACGAAAGGAGAAATATAGAAGGGAGGGGAGTAAACGAGAGAGAGAGCAAGAAAGAGAGAGTGAGAGGGGGAGAGTGAGAGAGAGAGAGAGAGAGAGAGAGAGAGAGAGAGAGAGAGAGAGAGAGAGAGAGGGGGAGAGAGAGAGAGAGAGAGAGAGAGAGAGAGAGAGAGAGAGAGAGAGAGAGAGAGAGAGAGAGGGAGAGAGAGAGAGAGCAGAGAGAGAGAGAGAGAGAGAGAGACAGAGAGACAGGCAGACAGACAGAGTGAGAGACAGAGAGACAGGCAGACAGACACACAGACAGACAGAAAGAAAGAGAAAACACACACAGACAGACAGACAGATAGGCGAGCAGACTAAAAGAAAAAAAAAAGGCAAAGGCGCAAGAGAACAAACAGAATGATAATAAGCGAAGAAAAGTGAAATAAATCAAGACACCGTATCTGGCGCGACGTCCTAAGATTCAAGGCGAGATTGGAAGCCTTACGTGGGGGGGGGGGAGAAGGGGGGAGGAGAAGGGGGAGGATGGAGAGGAGGAAGAGAAGGGAAGGAAGGGGGAATGGGGGAATGAGGGAGAAGGAGGAGGGGGAGGATGGAGGGAGGAAGAGGAGGGGGAGGGGGAATGGGGGAAGGGGGAGGGGGGGAATGGGGGAAGGGGGGAGAGGGAGGGGATGGAGAGGAAAGAGAAGGGGAAGGGGGGAGGGGGAATGGGGAAGGGGGAGAACTTGAGGAGGGGGGGAGGATGGAGAGGAAGAGAGAAGGCAAGGGGGGAGGGGGAATGTGGGGAAGGGGGGAGAAGGAGGAAAGAGGGGAGGATGGAGAGGAAGAGAGAAGGGAGGGGGGAATGGGGGAGAGGGGGAGAAGGAGGAGGGGGAGGGATCGAGAGGAAGTGAGGAGGGAGGAGGGAATAGGGAAGGGAGGAGGAGAAGGAGGAGGGGGTGAGAAGGAGGGGAGGATGGAGAGGGAAGAGAAAGGGGAAGGGGGGAGAAGGAGGAGGGGGAGGATGGAGAGGAAGAGAAGGGGAAGGAGGAATGGGGAAGGGAGGAGAAGGAAGAGGGGTTGAGAAGGAGGGGAGGATGGAGGAGAGGAAGAGAAGGGGAGGGGAGAAAGAGGGGGTGGATGGATGGATGGGGAGGAGAGGGGAGGGGGACTGGTAGGGGAGGAAGGAGGAGAGGGACAGGTGAGTAAAGAGGGGAGGGAAGGGAGGAAGAGTGGAGAGGAAAGAGAGGTAAGAGACGAGGAGAAGAGGAAAAGGGAGAAGGGAGGGAGTGAAGGAAGAGAGAGGGGAGGGAGGGGAGGGAGGGGTTATTTTTGTGCAATACATCACCATCTATCTTCAAATACGCGCGTGTGGAGGGGTAGGGGAGGGAAGGAGGAGGGAGGAGATGGAAGAGTAGTGGGGGAGGGAGGGAGGAAGGAGGGGGGGCACATGAGGGGAGTTAGATTGATGGGAGGGAGAAGGGAGAAATGGGAAAGATTGGAAGGAAAGGAGGTGGGGAGAAGGAGGAAGAGAAGAGGAGGAGGAGCAAGAGAAGTGGGGAGAAGAGAAGGAAACGAAGATGAACTAAAATAAACGTAAAAGAAATGGAAGAACGAGATAAAAGGAAGTGAGTGAGTGAGTGAGTATGAGAGAGAGAGAGAGAGAGAGAGAGAAAGAGAGAAAGAGAGAGAGAGAGAGAGAGAGAGAGAGAGAGAGAGAGAGAGAGAGAGAGAGAGAGAGAGAGAGAGAGAGTGAGAGAGAGAGAGAGAGAAAGAGAGAGAGACAGACAAACAGACAGGGAGAGGCAGACAGACAGACCTTCAGACAGACAAACAGACAGAGAAAGAGGAGAAAGAAAGACAAACAGACAGACAGAGAAAGAGAGAGAGAAAAAAAAACGCATAGCAGAGTAGAAGAGGGGGGAGGGGGTGCTTAAAACCTTTCCTGATCTGTCTTCATTAATTCCATCACCAAAGGAGGGAAGAGAGACATAACGGCGATAGATGTGGAGGGGGAAGAAGAGGTGAAAAGCCCAGGGGGAAGGGGGGAGGGGAGGGGAGGAAGGAGCATATCGCAAGGAAGGGTGTGATAATGAGGTAAATAGGCAGAACCAGATGGATAGATAGATTTAGAGAGAGAGAGAGGGAGGGAGAGAGAGAGAGGTAGGGACGGAGGGAGGGAGAGAGGGAGAGAGAGAGAGAGAGTGAGAGAAAGAGAG
>NC_091567.1:14288019-14290519 GCF_042767895.1 Penaeus vannamei
CTCTCTCTCTCTCTCTCTCTCTCTCTCTCTCTCTCTCTCTCTCTCTCTCTCTCTCTCTCTCTCTCTCTCTCTCTCTCTCTCTCCCTCTCTCCCCTTCTCGTCTCTCTCTCTCTCTCTCTCTCCCTCTCTCCCCCTTCTCGTCTCTCTCTCTCTCTCCTTCTCTCTCCCTTTCTCTCCTTCTCTCTCCCTCTCTCTCCTTCTCTCTCCCCCTCCTCGTCTCTCTCTCTCTCTCTCTCTCTCTCTCTCTCTCTCTCTCTCTCTCTCTCTCTCTCTCTCTCTCTCTCCCTCTCTCCCTCTCTCCCCTTCTCGTCTCTCTCTCTCTCTCTCTCTCTCCCTCTCTCCCCCTTCTCGTCTCTCTCTCTCTCCTTCTCTCTCCTTTCTCTCCTTCTCTCTCCCTCTCTCTCCTTCTCTCTCCCCCTCCTCGTCTCTCTCTCTCTCTCTATCTCCTTCTCTCCCCCTCTCTCTTCTTCTCTCCCCCTCTCTCCTACTCCCTCTCTCTCCTTCTCTCTCCCTCTCTCCCCCTCCTCGTCTCTCTCTCACTCTCTCTCTCCTTGAACCCTTCCTTTTCCTCGTCAAGCGAGAATCCAGGTCAGAATTTCCGATCATAATGAGCTTCTGTGACGCTGGAGGGATATTTTTTTCGGGAGAGAGAGGGAGGGAGGGAGGGAAGGGAGGGAGGGAGGGAGGGAGGGAAGGGAGGAGGAGGAAGGAGGAAGGAGGGAGGGAGGAGGGAGGGAGGGGGAGGGAGGGAGGGACGGGAGGGAGGGACGGAGACAGGGAGGGAAGGGAGGGAGGGAGGAAGAGGGAGGAGGAGGAAGGAGGGAGGGAAGGAAGAAGGGAAGGAGGAGGGAGGAGAGAGAGAGGAGGGAGCGAAAGGGAGGAGAGCGAGAGAGCGAGAGGAGAAGAGAGAGAGAGAGAGAGAGAGAGAGAGAGAGAGAGAGAGAGAGAGAGAGAGGGAGAGGGAGAGAGAGAGAGAGAGAGAGAGAGAGAGAGAGAGAGAGAGAGAGAGAGAGAGAGAGAGAGAGAGAGAGAGAGAGAGAGAGAGAGAGAAATGTCATGAATTATAAAAGAAAAAGAATTCAAAACCGAAAAAAAGTTGACACGTGAATAAGAAACCTTTGAAAACGAAATAACTTTGAGAACATTATCATTATTCTCATTTTTTTTTCTAAAAGGTCGAGAATAAAAAAAAATAACTCTGTGAATCACTGATGCAAATGTGGGAAGAGAGAAAAGGAAAGGCAGGAGAAAGGGAGAGCAGAATATATCTATCCATCTGTCTACCTACCTGCCTGCTTGCCTACGTGCCTACCTGCCTGTCTGTCTGCCTGTCTGTCTGCCTGCTTACCTATCTATCAATCGATCGATCTATCTATAGGTTGTAAAAGCCAATGCACTCCTAATGCTGGTTTCAAACCCGGATGAGTAGGGAGAGTTGCATCGCGAAAGACATCCTGTGCATTTCTTCACCTCTCCCTCCTTCTCTTCCTTCCTTCCCCTCTTAATCCCCCTCCCCCTTTCCTCCCTCTCTTCCTTCCTTCCGCCTTGACTATTCTCCCCTCACATCCCTTACCTCCCCCTCCCCGTCTGTTCCCTTGCTTCCCCTCTTCCTCTTCTGTGCCAGATCCTAACTCGGACTTCCAAACCAGGTCAGCTGAGGCCCAGGATACCAGTGACAGCCACTAGTACTCTTGATCAGCGAGGTACTGGTAGAGACTGCGCTGCTGGGCAAAGAAGGAGAGGGGGAAGACGCGGCCAGATTCAGCAGGAGTTGGGACGTTGAATGTCAGCACTACAACAGGAAGAGAGCCTGATATGATAGCAAGGAGAAAGATAGACACTGTATATACGAAAGACCAGGTGGAGAAACGAGTAAGGTTGGGGCATCTACACGCTGGTTCTGACTGTTCTTCCGTGGTGCAGATGGGAGAGGAAATGGCGTAGGAGAAGTCCAGAGAGAAGAGGATATTACAAGTACATTGGAGGCGAAGAATTCTGATAGAGCGATGGGTAAAAAGTTAACGATGGACGTCGTCAGTGCAGATGCTCTACAAGGATGAGAGAAGGAGGACAAAGACTTCAAGAGCGAGTTGGATGGAGTGATGGAGAGAGTATCCAGGGAAGAGAGAGTGGTGGTTGGAGCGGGCTACCATGGGCATCCGGAGGAGGGGCATGGACAGGTATGCCTACTGTGGAAGAGCAAATGGTGGTGGATTTTGGGAGAAAAATGGCTTTTGAACATTGCAGACTTCCCCTGATCCAATTAAATTTCAAATCTATAAAGATAGGTCATGTGTTTATGTCCAGTCCTTGAGTCAGAGCATATTTCTGTCGCAGAGGTCAAGGTGCAGAAAGGTGTGAAAATGGGACCAGTGGATTGTCGAGAAGGAATCAGGTTTTTCTCCTTGGATGGCCTCACACCACAAGAGGCCTTCGATGAAATGAAAGCAACTTATGGGTCGGATGCCCATCATATGAGGCCGTTAAACATCGGCATCGC
>NC_091567.1:14325519-14330519 GCF_042767895.1 Penaeus vannamei
GAAAATAGACGAAAAGGGGGAAGGAAGGAAAGAAGAAAAGAAAGGAAATAGAAAAAAAGAAAGAAGAAAAAGAAAGGAAGAACAAAAAATCCCCCCTCCCCTCAAAAAAAAGAAAACAAGTTGAGGGAAAAAAAAAAAAAAAAAAAAAAATCAAAAAAAAGTAGAATTAAAGAAAGACCGAAAAAAATAGAGGGTGGGTGGAGGATGGGGGGAGAGGAAGGAAAATAAAAAGTGGCCTTATTCAAAAGCACAGCTCAGAGGAGTGAACCAGTGGCTGGCGGTGAACCTTTGAAGAACCACTTGGAAGAACCGACAGCATTTCGAAGCCAAAGGAAGAATTTGGAGGAAAAACAAAAGAGAAAGAGAGAGTGTGTATGTGCGGGAATCAGAGAGAGAGAGAGAGAGAGAGAGAGAGAGAGAGAGAGAGAGAGAGAGAGAGAGAGAGAGAGAGAGAGAGAGAGAGAGAGAGAGAGAGACAGAGAGAGTCAACGTGAGTGAATGTGTGTCAGAAAAAGGAAGAGGGGGGTTAGGATGGATATAAATAGATGGATGAGTGAGATACAGAGAGAGAGAGAGAGAGAGAGAGAGAGAGAGAACAGAGAGAGAGAGAGAGAGAAAGAGAGAGAGAGAGAGAGAAGGAGAGAGAGAGAGAGAGAGAGAGGGAGAAGGAGGAGAAGGAGGGAGGGAGAGGGAGAGGGAAGAGTGTAGTGAGAGAGACAGACAGACAGACAGACAGACAGGTAGATAAAGATAGGAGACCATATGAAAAATGGAGAGAGAGTCAAAGAGAGAAAGAGAAAATAAAAGAAAAGAAAAGAAAGAGACAAACAACGAGCGATAGGGAAACAGACAAGCGGAAAGAGCGAGAGAAAGAAAGAAAAATGCATTGTTTGTTTCTATGCATTCGTGTGCCTCTGTATTTGGGCGAATGGAGGAGGTAGAGGGGGGGGGGGGTGAACAATCGGTATTTCATCATTTGTCATTGAAAAATGGCCGATAAATATAGCCAACGACCTTAAATTCCCGCGCTGTCGCGAGAGAGAGAGAGAGAGAGAGAGAGAGAGAGAGAGAGAGAGAGAGAGAGAGAGAGAGAGAGAGACAGACAGAGAGAGACATAGACAAAGACAGAGATAGACAGACAGACAGACAGCTAGAGAGAGAGAGAGAGAGAGAGAGAGAGAAGAGAAGAAAAAAAGAAGAGAACAAATATAACGAAAATCGATTTGAAATTCCCGCCAACACATCCAATAACGGTTTCGTTTTCGATAATACACACCTCGAGAAAAAAAAACAAGACAGAAAATACACACAAAGTTGTATAACACAAATCAAAATTAAGAAAGAGAGAGAGAGAAAAAAATAAATCCAGACAATACATTATAGAATAGAGTATTTCACGTACAAACGCATATTTTTTTCCCCTGTGCAGGCCGCTTACACTTATCTATAATGCAATGCGGATGTAAGGCAGTATCGGATGCGGCATCGATTATATTTTATTGCTTTGTCGTTTCATGATTTATCGCGGAAGGGAACGACCCATGATATTTCTTATGCATTTTCCTTGCATGTTTTATTACTTTTGAATGCTCGGCGCAACGAAATGGGCTTCCCTGTCGCGGCCTGTGGAAATGGGGATCGAAAATGGGGTATCCAAGACCTGCGCGCGCACGGGAGTTGGGTATGGGTGGGGTGATGGGTGCGGGTTGGGGGGGCGGGGGTTGTGTATGTGAAGGGAGGTTGGGATAGAGGGAGGAGGGACGGAGGGGAGGGGTTGTGTGTGTGCGTGTGCGTGTGTGTGCGTGTGTGTGCGTGTGTGTGTGCGTGTGTGTGTGTGTGTGTGTGTGTGTGTGTGTGTGTGTGTGTGTGTGTGTGTGTGTGTGTGTGTGTGTGTGTGTGCGTGTGTTTGATACATACAGAGAAAGGGTGAGGGTGTGTAGGGGAGATAGGGGAACTGTGTGTACGTATCTGAAGAGGGGGAGGCTGTTCTCTGTGTGTGTGTGTGGAGGAAGGTGGGGGGGTACCGTGGGGGGAGAGGGTGTATGAATTTGTGTGGAAGTCTATGGGGAGGGGGGGGGGGTTGTGTGTGCGTGTGTATGTTTAAAGGAACAAGAGAGTGAAGGGGGGGGGGAGTGGAGAAGGGAAAGCGAGAGAAAAAAAGATAGATAATCAGAAACAGAAAAAAAGAAATAAGAAATAAAGACACAAACACAAGCAAATGATACATAATTCCTTCCAAAGCATTAATATTGCTAGACCGCGTCGGTAACTGCGAGGTTCAAGAGATTAAAAGAATAAAGACAAAAAAAAAGAAATTATATCCACATTGATCTATTTACCGAGCGAAGGGAGAGGGAAAAAATACATAAATAATCGTTGCCATTTACGATAATAACTTCCTCTATCTGTACGATCTCCCAGTCTCACTTTTACTGGGCGCTACAGCCATCAATATTATTCTCTTTGTGCCTGCAGGCTCGGTATTATCTTCCCCGCTCCTATCATTTTTCTTTGTCTCTCTTTCTTCTTTTTTCATCCTTTTTTATTTTTATTTTTTTTTACTCTCTACACATTTATTGTTAAGTCCCGGCTTGGATAGCGCTGCCATAATTTGTAAACACGTCATACCGCAACGCGCCTCTCATGGGAGATCAAAGCTACGTTTCTCGCTTGAAGGAAAAGAAAAAAAAATATAACACAAAAAAAACAAAGCGACTTTTATTTTAAGAAACACACTTTCAAAGAGCTAAGACGGGAAGTTATTTTTTTTTATTTATTCTTCAAGTCTTATGCTGGTACTCCCCCCCCCTCTCCCGCCCAGCCCTGTGATAGTCTTGAGACGTTTGGAGGTAAAGTTGCGTCGTACGTCTGGCAGCTTTTCCGACTTCCCTCGCGTCCCGCTGAAGATTTATTCAAACGATAGCGGCTGCGGCGTTGCCAGATCTCCTCCGAGGATGACTAGCTCCCTTTGATCCTCCAACTTATCGCACACATCCCGATGGCCTATGTGGCAGCGGGGTGGCGCTCTTTAATTATACCTCCTGTCTTCTTTCCTCTCTCTCTCTCTCTCTCTCTCTCTCTCTCTCTCTCTCTCTCTCTCTCTCTCTCTCTCTCTCTCTCTTTCTTTGTTTTACGGCTAGTAATGGTGTGATATCTCACATGGATTTAACATTAGGGAACAGAATATATATTTTTTCTTTCTCTCCTTTACACCTCGCCAATTCTCTTTTGTTATTCTCTCTCTCTCTCTCTCTCTCTCTCTCTCTCTCTCTCTCTCTCTCTCTCTCTCTCTCTCTCTCTCTCTCTCTCTCTCTCTCTCTCTCTCTCTCTCTCTAGTACTATAGAAGCGGTTGTATCAAACATCTAGTTCCTCAATTATAAACAACAAGGAATCCCGATGAATGAGAGGCATTAAAACAAGATAAAGAGAGGAAGAGGGAGAGAAAAGAATGAGCTTTATTACCTCCTGCCCGAGAGTTTATTTTGGCTTGAACTTAATGACACGTTTTTTTCCCTTCTCTCCCATCCCACCCCCTACCTTCCTTCCTCCCCTCCCCCTTCCCCTCCCTTTATTCCATCCCTTCCCCCACTCCCTTTCTTCTCTCCTCCCCCCTCCCTCCCCCTTCTTTCTCCTCGGCCCAGAGAATCGATTTTAATTAACAAAATTCTAATGTGTAAATTGGGGAAGAGGAAGGGGAGGGGAGGGGGAAGGGGGGAAGAGGGGGAGGACTGGGAGAGGAAGGGAGGGGAAGGAAAGGGGTTGAAAGGTGGAAGAAAAAAGGGATGGAAGAGAAAGAGGAAGAAGAGAGAGGGCGAGAGGAAGAAAAGAGGAGAGAAGGAGAGGAAGAGACGAGGAGAGAAGAAGAAGAAAAGAAGAGGAGGGATAAGGAGAAAGGAAAGGGAGGAGAGTAAATAAAACGGAGGAAGGAGAGAGAAAAGGTAGGAAAGAGAGTAGAGGAAAGGCGAAAAGGAGGAAGAGAAATTTCCTAAAAAAAAAAAAAAAAAAAAAAAAAATGTACCTCTGGGAGAGATGGACCGGGAAAACTTTGTTTTTTCCGTAAATAGACAAAAAAAAAAAAAAAAATAATAATAATGATAATAAGAGTAAATAAAAAAGGTACAAAAAAAAAGAAATAAAAAAAAACTCAGATATTAAAAGAAGGAGAAAAGAAAAAAAAAAGAAATTCGAACGGATGGAAACCGTAAAGAAGAAGCAAAAATAAGAAACAAAACAAGATGAAGAGAGAAAGGAATATCTTTTTTTATTTCCATTTCCTCCATCGTCCTTCCCATCCGGTCTTCCTCATCCCCCTAAAAAAAAAAAAAAAAAAAAAAAAAAAAAACTTTCCACACCTTCATACGAGAGAATATCCGGTTATTATTATTCCACCTTTTTATCATGATTTTAAATGTGACGATCGGGAAGAGGGGAAGGAAGGAAGAAGGGGAGAAGGGATAGAGTGAGAAAGGGTCGAGGGAAGAGGGAGAGAGAAGGGGGAGGAAGGGGGAAAAGGGAAGAGGGAGAGAAGGAGAAGAGGAAGAGGGAGAGAAGGAGGAAAGATGGAGAGAAAGGGAAGGGAGAGGGAGAGAATGGGGGAAGAGGGAGAGAAATTGGGAAGAGGGACAGAAGGGTAGAGAAGAGGATGAAGAGGAAGGAGGAGGAAAGAGAAAAAAAAGAGAATTAGGGAGGGGGAGTGGCAGGAAGAGAGAGAGAGGAAAAGGAAACGGGAAGAAGAGACGAGAGAAGAGAACGAAGGAACGAAGGAGGAGATGGAAGTGGAGGGAAAGATAAATGGAAAAGAGAAGAGATGAAAGGGGGAAGAGAGAGAGAAGAGAATAAAAAGATATATTTGAACATTTCTTTAAAAAAATATATCTCCATCCTCCAAAACATAATGATGCATATAAAAGTATCGAAAAAAATGATTAACGAGATTTTCCTCTAATTACGTCATTTCTCATTAATTACCTCGTCTGGTCATTAAGCTTAGGATCTCTCT
>NC_091567.1:14401672-14406672 GCF_042767895.1 Penaeus vannamei
CTTCGATAAATGCAAGGCGAATCAACAAGCATCGACGTTACTGTACCAAGAAATGAGAAACCATTTTCCTTATGACAATAAGAATGGAACAAGGGACGAACGCTCACCATAATTAAAAAGATGAGTGACGAAGGTCGGAGATCTCCTAAACGCAGACTCAGAAAAGGACTATGATGGATAAGAATCTGATGAAAGAGAACCGTATAAGAAACATGAATCTGTAGACTCTTAGAGAAATAATCCAATATTTGTATAACATGCCACTTTCGTTTCACATATAATATAACCCTTTCAAAATGGTTCAGAAATTACCTCGACGGTGTCGGTGTTTTAAGATGTCAAGCGACAGTTTTGATAATACTACCGATTATTGTTAGATACTGTAGCCTGCTTCTCCATGGACAGTTTTACGTCGGATGTTCACGAGTGACAAAGAGGGATTCTCTGATGATCTATATTGGAACTACTAAGGAAAACGGCGAAATACTCACTCGTTTCTAGACAAAATCATCACAACAGAAGTGAACCTTCAGACAACACCGATAACAACAAGCATAGCGATGCGAGCAAGTGCCGCAGGTCAAGCAACATATTTGTGTGTACATGTACACACACGCAGTCACACAGACACACACATGCACAAACACACACACATTCGCGATTGTGTGTGTGTGTGTGTGCTTTGATACACACAACAAAGCTACACACACGCACACATATATATACATACAAACACACACTCACACATTCGCGATTGTGTACGCACATATATATGCAAAACATAGACCAACTCTTGGGCGTCCTTCTCAGGCTCATAGATCACCTCTCCAGCATCCTTCTCAGGCTCATAGATCACCTCTCCAGCATCTTTCTCAGGCTTATAGACCACCTCTTGGGCATCCTTCTTGGGCTCAAAGACCGCCTCTTGGGCATCCTTCTCGGGCTCATAGATCACCCCTTGGGCATCCTTCTTGGGTTCATAGACCACCTCTTGGGCATCCTTATTGGGCTCAAAGACTGCCTCTTGGGCATCCTTCTTGGGTTCATAGACCACCTCTTTGGCATCCTTCTCGGGCTTATAGACCGCCTCTTGGGCGTCTTTCTTGGGTTCATAGACCACCTCTTAGGCATCCTTCTCGGGCTCATAGACCACCTCTTGGGCATCCTTCTTGGGCTAATAGACCGCCTCTTGGGCGTCCTTCTCGGGCTCATGGACCAGCTTTTGGCTGCAACCAATCTATGGTCAGCACCACATAACATGGCATTCCAGTTGAGATTGCACTTCTAAAGGATCCTCTAGACAGTGCTAATGAGAATGAAATGTCGTTCATATTACCTGCATTGCTGTACCATGCCCAACGATACAAATCAAAGTGTTGGTACCAGGAGCCAAAGTCCTCAATCTTGCAAAGTTTAGGAAAAGGTTATAATCGCAGCTGGCATTAGATGAAGGGCCATGAGGATTGACAGGCATCTCACAGCCAGCTCGATCACAGCTTGAAACTGCGTCTAAGTCTTCCGTGAAAAAACAAATATCGAACCGAGGACAGTTGCCTGTCACAAATGGGAGTTTGGTATAAAACCTCTTTCACATCGTTTATAAATATCAATAGGAGGTACTCAGCAACAAGAAACATAAGCCGAAAACAAGGTTCAGTCTCAATGCCAGTGTATGCTCACAGACTGAATTAACCTCCATAACCGAGGGCTGAAGTCTGCTGGAGATGGCTATTGCTACTTTCTGGAGATGGTGACCATCGCTGCAGCCTAATCAGGAATAACTGTGGCTATCCACACTGGTCATGCCATTACCAGGTCTCCTCCCCTCTGAGAGCAGCCAACCCAACTCTTAGCCACTTCAGTTTCCTCGACAGTAATGGCCATCGATCATCTTGCCGAAGGAGCAGACGTTCCAAGCCCCCATTCGAACATGCTGAGGTTGACCATCGGTCAGTTACTCCTGGGGCCGAATTCTCAAATGCGTTAAGGGGCCGTATCTCCTTAAGGCGCCTTAACTTAACGGCTGAGTGATCTTGCATACCCATACACAGAGCAAGGGAGCAGCCATATTGGTGCGAGTGAAGGCACCTTAGCCAGGGGGGAGAGCAGCCTTTAGCGCTTTACGGCTGGCGGGAAATCAACACTGTTCGCTCTTATACAAGGGAAATACAGCAGGATGGTTAAGCCCTCCAGTGCGCCTCAACTTAAGGCTCTTTTGAGAATCCGGCCCCAGGTGGGCGCCACCTCTGACACCCCTGCTGACGTTGCCCCATATGAAGGGCGGTATCAGGATGTAGGGTTTCCAAGGGCTTTGCTCCACAACCCTCACACCAGTTTGACGGCTATCGGGATGTCATCGGGATAGGTAACTCGAATTCCCAGTCCAAGACCTAATGGTCACTAACCCACCTAGACCACAGCCTGCCTCACTTGCCAGGTGGAAGGGACGTTTTTCCTCCCCCTAGCAACACAGCAGTAGCATCTATAGGTTGTACTGAGAGAGTTCTTTTGAAGGGGTGGCATCGGACTGGCATGGTCCGTTTCCCCACAGCCATCTAGTAACCGAGGTGGAAACAGGAGTTAGTACAGAGTGGTAGCTGTACCATTACAATTATATCTTGCACGACCAATAAACTTCAGATAGGGAATGCCCATTCTGGTGCTTCTCAGTCTTAACGGGTTAGCAAAATCCCATCTTTGTCTGTCTGCTTCTCATTTGGGCGGGAAAAGTATCTTGTTTCTTCTTTTTATTTTCTCTATTATGTGAAACTCTTATGGGATGAAAATCTAGTTTTATGCAATAAGATAAGTTTCAAATGGTAATCCATGAAAACAACTAGATTAAAATAATTGCGTGGATAAAAGAACCACAATGAATGTTAACACACTTAGAATACTTAATTTAATACTTCTGATAGGAAGTAAAATATAAAAAGTATTAAGATTCAAAACGAACAAACAAAAAAATATCAGTGGACCTCTCATAAAAAAAAAAAGAATGTAAAAATAAAGGTGTATATTTGATATCGTGAGGAATACGGTAAAACCATATGAAACACTATAAGAAGATAACAAATAAATAAATAAAATAAATAAGAATAAAAAATGGCAGCAGGCATCACAGGCATGGCGTGTGTGCGAACATCCTCACTCGCGAGATAAATACAGTTTTCACGGGGCCTGGAAGTGATTGTGAACGGCCGGAGACTGCGTCACATCACTGGGGAGCGAGGCGGCGCCGAAGGGAACCCCAACAACCCCCTTGGAAAATGTGGGGCAAAATTATACCACGCCCTGGCTCCACCATCTATGTGTTGCCACATTGCGTTCACTTATATTTTGTTATTTTCTCCACGTGCCTGTGGGAGAGTTGCAGGTGAGATATTGGATATATTTCATTACCTCCTGGAGTAATCGATGTATATTCAGCGAGGTCGATCGCTTCAGAGTCAGTAGTAGAAGATCGCCATAAATATTAAATCACCAAATGCCGAACCAACTCAATTAACTAACGTCGCGTCAGACTTAACGTTGCAATTGTATTCCTTGTTTGACACCAGGAAAAGAACACAGCCAATGTAGAAAACACCAACGGCGCTACACATTAAAGATTTAGTCTTTTTAAAGTGTGATTCAAGATCCCATTGAATTTTCGTGAAACAAGAAGAATGATAAAGGTAATCCCAATGCCAGATATTTCTCTTTTTCCCCTTTTTTTGCTTATGGTCTTTGTTAAGATACGATAAAACCAGGAAATGTAGCCAACCGCACTGGTGGTCTGGAAAGTTTATTTCTATTACTATCATTATTATTGTTATTGTCCTTGTAGTTATTATTCCAATTATTGATACCATTATTATTTAGTTTTTCTTGTTTTTTCATATTTATTTATTTGATGTTATTGTTGTTTTTTGTTATTGTTATTATTATTATTAATATCATTGCCATTATCATTAACATTGTCATTATTATTTCTATTAGTGTTATCATTATTAGTATTATTTTTACTTGTCAGAATTTCTACACGTTGCATGTAGTGGGGTAGATATTACAATGAGTTATCGTGTAGCAACTGAGGATTTAGTTGAAATAAGTAGTCCACTTTAGATCGTGGATAATATTTTGCAGTAAATTGGTGGTAACATTGACAAAAAAAATGAAATAAATAAAAATAGATAAATAAATAAATAAATGAATTCAAAACTTTTATTGACAACTTGTCCACAGGCAGCTCTCAACAACATCACGATTTTGCATCGTCATTGTTTGACGTCATAACATCCTGAGGCATTGCAAGGCCGCCGTTTGCTTGAAAGGAGCTGCCTGGCGTTTGCCTCTTGAAGGACTCCCTGGCTGCCTCTTTTTTAGAGTTGCCAGTTCGGAGAGATTTCTCTTCATTTACGCAAATTTATCAATATTATTTCTTTCTTGCACGACTGTCAGTTTTATTTTTTTTACACTCATCCTGTGTTCGATTCCAGATCTCTACTTCAGTAGATGTAATGATTCCAAATTTGCCTGTAAATTATAGAATGTCAGTCATGGCAAAAGGCTATTGTTAAACATGACGCAGATTTAAAACCATTGCAGTTTCAAAAATCGTATAGAATTGGCTCTAAACATTTCGAGTTCTGTGGGTATTTATACTTTCGTGTTTAATGCAGGTCCCTGCACCTACTATATTCTGTGCAATTATCGCTGTATCGTTTTAGTCTTGTTGATTCAGTTGTCAGTTGATTAATCATTCAGTTCAGAAGAGCAAATTCATAATGTAAAGCGCAAGAAATTATCATATCTTTATTCTTTACTTTATCATTAAGTTGCCGGAATCCACTTACCATACACATGTTTACATGTGTATATGTTTCGTATCATTTAGGGTAACACAGCAGGGTTGAGTGAAAGATGAAATAAACCTGTAGGTTCTAAATACATCTTTAGAGACATTATATTCGGCAGCAGAAGCCTGTGTTGAGGGCACGATGTCCAGCGGCAGAGAG
>NC_091567.1:14439172-14441672 GCF_042767895.1 Penaeus vannamei
CAATTGCTGTCCTTCCTCTTTGACTTCCGTGGAACATGAAACCAAAATCCAGAGAAAGGAGATGAACATCCCTGGAAACGAATATTAAAAGTGTCATAGATGGATAATAAATGAAACGAAACAGATTATAAATAATTGAAATGAAACAGCTTTTTGGTAGAAACACGCAGGAGTTTGATGAAAATAATTACAAAGTGCTAACTGGTCTTTTCCAAAATAGCACAAGTAAAGATAATAGAATCAAGAATAGAACAATCACGTACAGGTAACGAAATCTAAAACAGATTTATCATGTAAGGATAACAGAATGAAGAATAGGGAATCACGTATAGATAATAGAACCATACAAAGCAAAGTCGACAGAACTAATTATACTACCACATAAGCGTATGAAAAGGGGGGGGGGCAGGGGGCGACCGCCCACCTACTCTAGAATGGAGGGGGGCGGGACCCAACTGCTGACCCCGCCCCCACTCCTCAACTTTCGAGAACATTCCCTGTAAACAAACAAACAGAGCAATTCCTTTGTTACCCAGTTGTTGAGAACATTGATCCCCCGCAATTGCTGTTCAAAATTAAATAACTATTATGTTAAGTATTATCTAAATCAGAGGTCGGCAACCTTTGGCACGAGTGCCAGACTTGGCACGCAGAGCGCTTGTCTATGGCACGACATGTGATTCAGAGGATCAAAGAAAAAAGTTAAACAGCAAAATAATATGAGAGAAAGTCTCATTATTATGGTCATACCCTCAGCCCCCGTCACAGCAGGCTAAATAAAACTGTTACAAAGAATACTAAATGCTACAAAAATAATATATTTATTTTATGCATGTGCAGGAAAATACACACCTGGGTATGCAGTGCTGAAAAAACTGGCACACAAGGTTATCAAAAAGAAGGCTTTGATTATAAACTGGCACACTATGTTCAAAAGGTTGCCGGCCCCTGATCTAAATGAAAACGTCTGACATTTTAATGCAGAAATCAATTAATTTATCACTTTAAAACCTAAAATCCAGGAGCTTCCAGGGCTTTCGCCTCTTGGTCGTCCACCGTGGTGCTCCACCACCCCCCCCCCTCCCTCCAAGGAATCTGCAGTACCCCAGGACCCTCGGCAATTTGGGGGGGACCTACTTTGCCCCCACTTCAAAATGCCTCCTTACGCCTGTGTACCAAGCCCTTCAACGACGGTGGCCATGACAGCTAGGCAGATACATCGAAAAGCAAACAAACCATAAGTACTGTCCTCGGGTAAGCCTAGAAACGCCAGCGCCTTACCGGTTCCATTCGCGAGGACACAGGAGCCATTGGAGAAGCAGGCGACGGCGGCCCCACTCGCCAACAGTGTGGAGTCTCCCGTCTGCGCCGTTGCCACTGTTGGTGTGATGGCCATGATTATCACCGTCATTGTCTATCATCGTCGGTATCATTTATAGCCAATATCGTGAGTATCATTATCGCACTATCTGCAGTCTCAAAAACATAATAAAAGTTTCTGAGAATTCTTTTGGCACACTAATAATGACCGGAGGGAAAGGATGAAGATAGCAATGATAACAGTGATAATAACATTAATGATAACAATAATGACAATGATACGACTAAAACAAGAGTAATAGTAAACATAATAAATAATGGCAGTAAAAGCAATATCATTAATACTACTAATAATGACAATGATGATGATGATAATAATAATAATAATAATAATAACGATAATAAAATAACAATCACAGTAACGATAACCCATATTGATAAGAACGACAACAACAAAACGACAGTCACATACCGCTTCCAGTTCCCAGAGTGCAGGTACCATTAGAGAAACACATGACACCTGACCCAGCCATCAGCATGGTGGAGTTTGCTGCCGTGTTCTTCGTCACTGTCAACATAATCATCATATGAAAAAACACAATTTGTTGTAATTATTGTTCATTTATTAATAACTTGATTATCATTACCAGTACGCTCTTCTGAGCCTTTTGTCCTGTATGTTTATGTTATATGGATTGCGTAAATGAGATTATAATTATAGCGGTTATTATAGTGATGGTGGTGGGGGTGGAGAGGATCATAATAACGGTGATGATGATGATAATGAGAAGGAGAATGATAACGATAATAACAACAATAACAATCATGTTATTAATAATGATGATAAGGATAATTACAATAATAGTAATGATAACAAAATTACTAGTAACGATAATAATAATGACAATGACAATAATGAAAAAACAAGGAAAATAATAATAATAAGGATAAAAATAAAAACAATACTAGCGATACTACTGCAAATAATGATAATGATGATACTAATGATAGGGAGAATAATACTACTATCACTGATGTTGGTAATGATGATAATACGCCTAATAATTATGATGATAATGCTACTACTAATAATAATGATGATGAAAATACTAATACTACTAATAATGATACTGATGATGAAAATAGATATTGATAATGAGGATGATTATGATAATAATGC
>NC_091567.1:14484172-14486672 GCF_042767895.1 Penaeus vannamei
ACTATTTTGTCAATTGTCTTTAAGACACCTATAAATATAAAACAAACATTGAAACAAATATCTTTAACTTACACACCGCACACAAACTTTGCTAAGTCCTTACACATCAAGAGCTTACCGGAAAGTGTTCAAGTAATGAACATTATTTTTTTCCGACAAGGGAGGCAATTACGGTAAAGAGGCAGTAACGTCGTTACATTGTTACAGTGAATCTACGTTATGATAACGAAATTATAAATCCTAAAATATAAACATCACAAAGAACAATACTTAAAATGTATAAGCATAAAAGAAAGAGACGAAATGTTAGTAGAAATAGGATTAAATAATGGTTTAAAATATTAGTAATCGGTAATGTTTCCACGTTGGTTGAAAGTAGTGCAAAGAAAACGTGACATTTAGAGAAAACGCGGGTATAGAAAATGGAAATACAGAAAACTAGACACCTTATAGAAAACGAGTTTATAGAAAATGCAGACATAAACAAACGACTCTGCCGCAGAAGGTCGATTTAGACTTCATCTCTGCGCGACGCGTAGCGCCGCCGTTTTTTTTTTTTCCATTTAACGGTAAATATAAGTCCGGCGCAACTTACACCATGTTCCATCCCACTCTATTTTTTCCGCTCTATAACATGGCGGTGTCCATTTCTCTCTATCTACGCGCGTCCGTCTCTGTAACTTCTACCGTCTCTTGTTTACTTTTGATGCGACGGATACTGCGCCATCTAAGAGTCACGTTTAGAAACATGAAACAGATTGCGAGGTAGTTGGACTTCTGATTGCGAATGTGCTCTACGTGAGAGTGTATGTGTAGCTAGCAATAAATACACGCGATTATAAACACATGTGCATAAAAAAACACTTCTTTTTAACACTATTTCTGCCGTCCACCTTCCCTCGGCTCCCATCACCCACCCTTGCAATCGGTTGCAAACTCCATTCCTTTGGGTTCGTTGATCCTCAATACTGGATTGTTCTTCGTCTCAAATACTCTCAGGAAATCGCCCACGACCAGGACTGCGATGCTGCGCTCCGAAACCTGCTGTAAAGAGAACAGGGGTCTGTTGTTAGAATGTTTAGCTCTTGAAAGGAACACATTTACCATTACCATAAGTTACCATACAATACTATAGTTACCAGTGATTTTACCATCGTAAATTCGTGAGTGAATCCGGGCCCATTTTATTAAAATTGTGCGAGACCCGACCCAATAATTTTACGCCCATACTGAAATTAATGCATATCTGTCTACTTATCTGCTAGATATGCATTTTATCTATCTAAAAGGAAAATACGCATGTTTCGAATGATAGGTATACATTAACTTCTGTGAATATGCATGTCCGTATAACGAAAATCTATTGGGTCGGGCCTCGCACAATTTGGACAAACCGGCCATATCTGTACAGCTCAGGTTGTCATGCAGGTAGTATATGATAATTATGTAAAATGACACTTTTTTCTTACTTAACTGAACTTGGCAAAGATCAACACAAAAATCTGATTGACCTAATTCGGTACTAACATAATTACTGCACCGAAGAGAAAAATAGACATTAATGAAATAAAAGGCAGATGTTCCGACCTCTAAACATTCCCCTTTGGAGCATACTGTGGAATATGACATTTGTCAATGCTTATTATGTTCTCGAAAATATCTTTATGTTAATGATATTGCTATATCTTAAAACAGAAACGTTTCGTGATAGGTTATGCTTACGCGAACTTCACTCCTTTTACTTGCCAGTGAAACACAACTTGGTATTAATGATCCTCCATAGTAGAAGATCAAATGAAAGGGGTCGCTGCGCCGTCGCCTGAGGGAGCTCCGATGCAAGCGCCTTTTGCGGAAGCCTCGAAGTCACGCGAAAAAAATGGAATGCGTGTTGGTGTGATAGGGTCCTTTCACCCCTCTCTTCCACTCTTCAACCCCACTCTGCCACTCCGGCCGGCCCCTCCCCTCCCCCTCCCAGGCTTCTCTCACACGCCCCTACCCTTCCTCCTTTCACCCATCACTCCTACTCCCTTACCCCTCCCACTTTACGTCTCTCTCCCAAAACTTTCCCTTCTCACCCCTCGCGCACACGCTAAAATTTCTCCCCTTTTCACCCTTCTCTCTCACTCTCCAACTCCTCCCCTTTCCATCCGTCACGCCCACTTTCCATCCCCTCTTCCTCTCAGCTCTCTCCCACTCCTCAACCCTCCCCTTTTTACCTCTACCTTTCGTATTCCACAGCCCCTCCCTCATTTACCCCTCCTTCCCACTCCCCAACTTTTTTTTCACTCTTCTCTCTCTCCCACTTCCCAGCCCCTGCAACCTCCCCAATCCCTACCCCCTCCCACCCATCCCTACTGTTCCCTTCTCCTCTTGCACCCCTTTCCCACTCCTCACCACTTCCTCCTCCCTCCTCTCTCTCTCCCACTCCCCAGCCTCTCCCTTTCACTCCTCTCTCCCTCTGTCCACTCCCTCCCCCTTCCACCCCTTCATCCCACTCCCT
>NC_091567.1:14507807-14520307 GCF_042767895.1 Penaeus vannamei
GAGACACAGCAGGCAGGTTCCACACCTATCAGGTTCACTCATGTTTTCATTTAGCAGCAAACCAATACTGTGCATTTTTGTAAGAATAAACTATTATATGTATGTTATTCTTTTATGAAAGATGCATTGTAGAATTGTAGAAGGAATAACCATATTCAGTTTTCAGCTGCCCATCACCCTCTCTCTTTTCCTCCCTGTAGATTTCTGCACTCAAAGATCTCAAAGATAAATAAAAAGAAGTTAATAAAAATGTTAACCTAGTTTTTAACCAGTGAAGATTGGGTTGGTCTCACTTTATTCAGAAGAACAGTAGTTGGGGTATTATTAACTATCATTTTGAAGGCAGACATATACCTTCTTGTCTTGTAGAAGAAGAGTACATCGTAGTAGGTAATGGAGAACTTAAAACAAATTGGTTTGGAAGACACTTAGTGAGAAAGTAATTGTGATCCAAGCAGTATATAGTATATTTGTCCCATATAAGAGCTGTGAAGATGAGAATTAGTTTGTCTTGTATTCATGCCAGGACCCGGAAGCCCACAAGTAGAATGTTATCCTGGGAATTGAGACTCAAGCTATTTCTTAATAGGTAGCCCCACTCTATTTGGAGAAAAATCCTAGCAGGCACTTCCGAGCTAAGCCCAGCCTCTTCACCTTTATTCTTTACAAATATTATTATTATTATTATATATATATATATATATATATATATATATATATATATATATATATATATATATATATTTTTTTTTTTTTTTAACATTGTTCTTAATAAACCATTTTTAAAGAAACTGCAGTGAAAACACTTCTCAAAAAATATCACACAGATTAACCAGGTCAAATAAAGGGATGGACCTTATGACTACATTGCATTTAACCATTGAGAGTGTGCTGTGAGGAGTCAGATACAGCTGGATATATAATTATTAGTTATTGGTATGATTTACTTGATATTTTTATTTTTAGCAGAAGTAAAACCAAAATTCCCCTCCTTTTATGTATAATAACAAAAGGTTCTTTATCACTAACAGCTGTCAGATTATTCTTGGGAAAAAATCATTTTCATATTTGGGTTCAATAAGGTTTATGGAAGTAGAACAACCTGGTTATATGTATCTTATTGAGACATAAATACATACTTGCCGTATACATGAGAGGGCGTTACAGACCATTAAATCAAGACAAAAGTATAACCAGCCAAACCTTTGCAGGGTTTATATATATATATATATATATATATATATATATATATATATATATATATATATATATATATATATATATATATATGCATATATATATTTATATCTGTATGTGTGCATGTATGTTTATTTGAATGTCTTTATAACCATAAGAAACCATTAGTCCATACAATGTACAAATGATGTCCCACAAAAATATATTGGTGTAAATCAAATTGAAGCTCACTGTTTTACAAGCAGTGTGCTCAAATGTTTAGACTGGTGCTAGGTCTAAGGATCATTGGCAGTTTCTTTCAGTTTTCATTTATCATCAAGAGGTCTTAGAAAGGTCATTTGTATCATTAATAAAAAATAACAATAGCGCAGAATTTGAACATGAAAGTGAAGTAGCTACGGGTACAACATGTTAATTTTGGAATATCTCATTTTTATTATTTATTGTCTTAAAATAATGTATGATTGTGCGGGCCAAAGGAGATCTCATATCCATTTGATATCCCAGCTGGAAGAGCATTATTCTCTCTACAGCGTCATTTTTATCTTCAGCCTCTTTTGGTAACTAACTCTAAGAATGAATTTTAAGTAAATAGAAAAGAGATTGGATAAGAGTAGCTTCTAAACTTCTGGGTTTTCAACTGCTTTGAATTAGGTTGGGAGCCTTTCTCTTCACCCGCATTGTAAAGGCCGGAAGGGACCGCAGATTTGATAAAACCCGAGCGAATCCATCCCGGTTCTTCTATGCTTGGACCATTCAAGGTGGGTGCTTGCCTTGCTATGGGTTGATGTCTATTTTAAAGATTGTTCATTGGATGTGACAATCTGTAAATTGGCTAGGGGTGCAGGAATATATTAAGGGTGCCTGCCTATACTTGCGGTTAATTTTTTGTGTTTGTAATGTCTGCTGATCTTCAGGCTGGGTGAATAATGCACTAGTTTTTTTTTTCCTTATTAGAGAATGTAAGCCCTTTGACTTGGTGTAATTCTAACCTGTATATCTATCTGTAGAATATTTATTACTCTGATAATTAGTGTATTGCAACCTTTACAAGATGCATGTTATTCTGTAAACCAGAGATTTTTGTGTACTAATTCTGGCCAATGATTTTTGTGATATGAAATTATTATGATTAATTGAGCCAAATATTCCATATAATAAATATGAGTAAATAGATTCCAGTCTTTAGTGGCACAATATCAAGAAACATATATCATTTTGACTGTATTTACATGCTAATGAATATTAACATTCATATTATATAGTAAGTTTCTTGCTATTGTTTATATCAAATTTTATAACTGAAATAGCATGTACCATATCCCATAACTCCAGGGGTGTGGGTCATTGTCACAATCCTGCCAAGCCTGTTAGCCGTTTTGTCACCCCGCCAGCGCCCCCTTAGCACAAGAGACTATGCGGGTTGGGGCATCTGGCTGGCAGGCTTCCTCATTGAAGTAGTGGCTGATTACCAGAAGACAGTCTGGAGAAACAATCCAGCTAATAAGGTATGTTTGGGTCTTTCCTTTTTTTTTTTAGCATCTGTGATCCTTAGGGAAGAAAGATGTTTCAGAATAAGGTGTTGTATGTACATTTAAGTGTTACAGTTAGTTTTGAAATTTCTTTACTATTATTATTAAAGATATTTGGTCTTAAAGCTGGTGTCTTCTATCTATGCACATGCAGGAAATTTTTCATGTTCCATTTGATTTTGTGGACTTGAGAGAGTACTTGAATTCATTTTCCATCACACAGTCCATGGACATTTCTGTGTCATTCTTCTAATGGCAGTTAATTTTCTTATCATGAATCACTGACATAACCCATATCCATCCTTAGGACAAGTTCATCAACACTGGCCTCTGGTCCCTGTCTCGCCATCCCAACTATTTTGGAGAGATCATGCTCTGGTTTGGCCTCTATGTCAGTGCCTCATCTACCTTCTCAGGCTGGGAGTACCTCACAAGTAAGTTCTTCATGAATGTGAAAAGTGATTGTGTATTTTTCAGTTCAATTTAATTTATTTATTTCCTTGAGAACACACATGTATGTCACCAGTTTTGCCATGTGTCCATTTTATATTGATCAGTCTCTCTCTTGTGCTTTGTATGCAGCTATATTCTGTGTTTTTTCTCTATCAGTCTTGTGCCCGCTGATGGACTACTTGCTCATCACCCGTGTCTCTGGGATCCCTATGCTGGAGAGCTATGCAATGAAGAAGTGGGGCACATCGCCTCAGTACAGGGCCTACTACAAGAACACCCCAGAGCTTATTCCCTTTTTCAGATAGGCTCCACTGTCTACATTTTGTTTTGGTGGCCTCAAATGCCTACTTGTTTTGATGTGTCATGATTCTCTCTCTTTGGGCATTGACTACCACTTTGATTAGCCTGTTTTGCAGGGAAAGAGAAGTTTTATCAGTTATCTTAGAATGACTTCTGATGGGCCAGTTTCTCATGATATTAAATATTTTTGTGAAAATTTTATCACAACAAAATTAATGGTATTAATACACTAATGGCACTCATGGTTACATTTATTAGACATCATTTACTACCTCATATAACAACTGAATTGTATCCTAGGATTGGTATATTAAACATTTCTTTTATTAAATTTTTGCCTAGTTGGATGAAGTGGGAAGTGTCATGAGTTGGTACATGATGCAATTCTTCTCTATGCTTTCCCAGATGAATTCCATTGTATGATTAATGTGTATAGAAAGTAAATAATGTACAGCAGTTTATACTCAGGAAGTAGGAGGTGTAAGAATTAATTAAAAGCAAGAGATAAAGGATTTTTTTGTCTTCTTTACTTCCTATTTTAACTGCAATGTTTTTTATTCCAATGGTGTAAAACTGCAGACTTACTTTTTTGAATTCCAGACATGTTATTTGGAGGAAGAGCAAGATGCAAAGGTTCAATTATATGTAACTGAAATAATCTCCATGAGGATACAGGGCATACATACTTGTTATTGTTTTGTCTTTCTTATGTCATCCACTATTAAGAGTATACGTGTTCAACATCTCTTAAAGTGGATATATCTGAAATCATCTTGTGTCATCCAGAAAGGACAGGAAAATATGTATGTATCTGAAATTAACCATTGGGTCTTTTATATATTTTGCTCTGGGTGGCAAAATGCAGTGTCATGTCACTAAACATACACAGTGGACTACATGTCATAAGAATAACCTTATATTTTTATTTAAATAATGCTTGATAAATGTTTGAAACACGTGCAGCCATGTATAATATGTCTGAACTCCTTTGCTTCAGATTAAGGTTGGATTTAAAATACTCTTCTTCAGATTAAGGTCGGATTTAAAATACTCTTCTTCATATTAACCCATTGCTGACGGTTAAAAATTTTGGCAAGTTGACGTATGCACGGGCTTGTTGGCGCGCACCGGCAGTTTCCCCTGTTTGCGCCCGGCTCAATCGGTAGTTTGCGAGCGACATATAGCACCTAAAAGCTTTTATTTTGCTAAAATTTATAAAAATCTTAAAATTTTGAAGGTTTGCCTTCATTATAGGTGCCAATGCCTAAAATCTTTACCATATAAATGAAGCCGCTACTATCGGAGAAGAACAACCTCCGTCCGACGAGCCAGTAGCGCGGGACTGGGCATGACATGATGCCCCCGGCGTTCAGTCCAAAACAGCCATGGCATGTACGTACGTGTCACCCGGGGGCAACGGGTTAAGGTCTGATTTAAAATACTCTTATTCAGATTAAGGTCTGATTTAAAAAATGAAGCTGGTACATATTAATTGAAGGTTATTTTGTCAAGTAATTGACTGCAGTAATTAAAAGAGGAGAAAAAATATGATACATTACATAATATCAGCTATGGCTCCAACCAGAGCAGAATATATTGTGCTACAAAATCTGGCTTACTTGAGTGACCTGAGCATGGTAAGATGTCCCTGTCACTTGCTATCCTGCAACAATAACCCAAGGCAAGATTCTCCCATGACTTGTAATTAAAACAACAAAAGGAAGGACACATGAAAATGCCAAAGACCTCTTTGCAATATTGGTTCTTCAGGGCAAATTGTACTAAGACCTCACTACCTTCCTCAATTCTAACTTTCCTTGAAATAATGGATATTGCAATTTCTCCAATTTACCTACTTTTTTAAGTTTCTATAAACACAGATGGGAAGGGGGGAAATGGTCCCTAGCATAATAAAGAAGTAAAAAACACAGGGACCTGTATGCACACACATGGGCAGAGGGAAATGGTCCCCAAAATAAAAATTCTGTTTCACAAACATATAACAAATGACAAGTCTGGGCAACACCATGGCCAATCCTAATGAGACAAGATGACAAAAATTAATTAATTAAAGTCAACAATATCTCCCTGACTGTCCTGTCTTTAATTACCCTAAAGTGAGAGAGAGAAGACTATTTAATAAATGTTACTAAAACTAATTAATGTAATTATTGTTAAGCAACAAGGTTGGCATTCCTTGAAATATGATTTAAAGCACCCTGTCAAACAAGGACAAAAAAATTGGATCTAAATAATTTACATTACTTCTGTTTTGTATTTTAAAAATACTTAACATTGCTTTTTTTCTATTTCTCTGCCAATAATAAAAATGTTAAAGGTTCATTTGTAAGTTCATTTGTGAGGCTCATAGCCATTCACTACTACTGCTGCTGCTGCTGCTGCTGCTACACACTCACAGCCATTCATTCAAACTATAGCCACACAACACAACCACCCTCCCCCCACCAGAGATGCTACAGACAAAGTAAGAATGAGAGGTATCCTATGGCAGATGTGCCAGGTGAAGTACAAAACACTTAATTACAATGATGACAGGAGTAGTAGCAGCAACAGAGAAGGGGGCTTGGCTCGGTAGTAGTAATGCTTTTGATAATTGCAAAATTCAGGTCTTGCACTCGGACAGTCACTCTCAGCAGAGTCAGCTGTGACTGAGTACTAACATGCTGGCATCAGCATGCTGGGACTAAATTTAGGGTGGAATCGAGCTGGACACAGCATCCTGAAGTTAAATATATACATCCCTCTGGACGCATCCCTTACATCCTCTAGCATATAGGGCCAACTGTGTCATCAGTAATAGCTATGATAATGATAATAGCAGTTAAAAAAAAACTATAAAATAACCATCAACATCATACAAAAACTGGCAAGAGAAATGTGTTGTGGCACAAACAGTATCATTCTCCTTGTTGAACAAAAGCCTCAATATGTCAGCTTAAACTACTGTGCCTGCTGCTGTGATGCATTTACAAACAGTCAAAATCACAATGTACATTTTTATAATTCTTTGGTGTACATGTAAAAAAAAATCCAGTTCTGTTTTCCAGTTTAAAAGACAGTGGGAGCTATAGCACAACATTCCTCTCTAGAAGTTATTTAAAGAATGACCGATTCTTATGGGGAGGCTGCAAAACTGGTAGTGGAGAAAAAAATGTTCTAAAAGAGGATTATTTGCATTTGATATCTTGGTTATAAGGAGTAAATAGTTGTTGCAAATACTTATGCAACACAGTATTTTTTCTAGTGACAGCACACAAGACCATCAGAGATGAGGAGCACTCCTTCACGTTTGCCAAACATCTTAATATGTCCTAATGAAAGAACTATTACTGTAATTTATAGTTCAATCATTATCTGCACATTATATTGGAACTTTTCCTTTATGATCAAATTAATATTGACTTTTATTCTATGTAGGCTTACAGAGTGGATGACATCCTGCTTACAGGAAGGTGGGTGGCACTGCACAAGGCATTCCTATTTTGCAGGCCTATTATATGAAACAAAAAGGCAGTATGGCTTCAGTGCATTCCCCTCGCACTTCTGTAGCTATTAAGTGCATAGGACATAAAGTCAATAGACAACCAGCATCCTGTCTTCACATTCCAACACACTGATAGTGATAATGGTAATAAAAATCATAATAGTGATGATAATAGTTGCCAACAATGACAAATACTATATCAAATACTACTGCCCCTCTTCATCACTCGTCATCCAACAATCTTCCATATTTTTGTGCAAGTATTTTTCCCTTTAAAATTTTCTTGTCTTCAAAGACGACTGAAAGCACACAGTTAAGAAAAAAATCATATTCATACAAGAAAATGAATACATTCAGAGGTATCATAATAACAATAATTTCCAATTTTTTAACAGATATATTTCATACTTTCTTAAAATCTAACATAAGTACACATTTCTTTAATAAACAGAAAGTAACAGTTACAAGATGAAAGTATATACATTAAGACTAATTGGAATGACTATATGATTAAGAATACTGATGATTTTGCAATAAAAGCCTTTTAAATGCCCTAGAAGAACGCAGAATACAGTACAATATATTTTGGATATCCTCTGATGGTAGAGGTATCTACTTTTCTTTCTTTAATCTTCAAATAAGCAAAAACAGTTATAACTAACCTTCACTTATAATCAAGTGATATAAGTGAATTTCCAGTTGTCAATTATTTAGATTGAAATCAAAGCTGGGAGAAAAAAGCCTATTAAATGCTGACAAGCTGCTGTTTTATTTTTGAATATAAGTGTCAATAATAATAATAATAATAATAATAATAATAATAATAATAATAATAATAATAATAATAATAACAATAACACCAACAATGATAATGGTAATAGTAATAATAAAAATAATAAATGGAGAGCATACAATCCAAATACTAAATGATTTATGAAAACAAGCACAGCTCTGGTGTTCTGTGATCTCTATCAAGCTTGACATATTTTTCTTATGATAAGTGAATTGGCAGCCTTACATTAAACTACACAATCTCTTTAAATAATTTCTCTTCTTTAATTAAAAGTCATACAAAAAAAAAAATCTGATATGACATCTATATCAAGTTACTTGTCTTCGAAATATATACTGCTAAAACCCAGCCTTGTGAAGTTCTCTCAGCTGGGCACCAAGCCGTTCTCCTTTAAACTTTCTTAGATGAGTTTCCTGCAATAAGGAAGAAGTATTAAACATTAGTTAATAAAAGAAAGAATCTCTCTGGATTTTCTCCTTTTTTGCTTTGTATGCTCATTAACCATTATTTTCTTTGAATCAATTAAATGGCTATTTTGGTGTCACTAAAAATCTTTTATTATGGTACCAAGTCTACCAACATGCATATATTTTGTATACATAAAAAGAAATAATTTTTTCATCCCACATAGATGGTCAAGTTGCACATGCCCAAGGCAATTATCTATCCATGCATGGTCATTACTCACTATTCTCTTTTCCAAATAACTGTCTAAGAATGCATCGACATCAATGTGGCTGTGAAGGAAGTCCTCGGCAATCTTTTCACTATCCTCTTCTGATTGGGCTGCAAAAATGAGCAGACTTTCCTGGAAGCATAAGAAAAACAAATAAGATTGCTGAAAAACAGTCTAGCAATACAAATAAAATATAACACTTGAATGAGAAAAAGCCATATTATTTATACATTAAATTGCAAGAGCATATGTAAAGTTGACATTCTCAGGTAGTAGTTTTACTGGCTCCCACTGCTAACATATCCTTTAGTTGGACTGTGTCTTGTGTGTTTTCCTACTTCATCATACAATTTTCTGAGGCAACAAAAGTGCAAAGTTAACTAGAAACACCTTTCCTTGCTTGCCAAGCGTGTACACTAATGATGGACAGCCTTTACAAGCAAAGCACAACATAAATCATAATCAATAGTCTAAACATTCTTCCCTGTACCTGAATGCTGCTTGGAGCCAGCTTTTCTGATGCTTTCTGTTGCTTTATGGTCATGTCCTCAAAGCTTGACCGAAGGGAAGTCAGCTCCTCCACCTTCTGGATAGTGGCATCCCTAGCCCGCTCATAGTCGCTGCTGCGCTCGAGATTTGCCTCTGAGGGGAAGGTTACAAGTGTCAGTCACACACCATATAGGAGAAGACCCTAAATAAATATGGAAAGCAATTACATGAACACTATAAAATACACACAGTCTATAACAACAAACCAAATTAGTTGCATACTTGCTAATGCCTCATTCTGAGCAGAAAGCTGCTCACACTGGTTCCTGAGTGCTGCAACCTGGGGAAGGCCTTCCACAAACTCAGTCAGCTTGTCATCACAGGCTAGCAGGTCTTCCAAGTCATCACGGCTTAGGGATGCAACTTCAGGCAAAATACCAACTGAAAATAAAATATTCATTAAGCCTGTCATTTAGTGTGTCTTCTTCAGACACCATGCAACAATCTAAGCTGGCTGACTTACCTGACTTTATTTCTTTTCTAACTTTCTTTTGTAATCACTGGCCTATTTTCCTCATCAAACACAAGGTCTTGTGTTTTCTTTTTCCTCTTCCATACTTCATATAGTTACTATCCTTACCTTGCCATCTTCCTCAAAGATTTTTTTATTATTATTAATGAAATTCTATATATCTTCTGCCTAATTATCTAAAAGCACTAATAATTTCTATCTTTCACTGCTTCCTCCCTTCTATTGCAAGAAAAAAAATCAAAACAATAATTTCAGTATTACAACTTGGCTATTTTTTTGAGTACCTAATCACTGATTTCCATATGTTTGAAAAAAAAATATTTCACTTTTGGTGACCATATCTGGCAGTGACACCAATAAACGATGTTGCTACTATCATAGAATAGTGAGCTCCCATCAATATCCCAATGGTGCAGAATATGTCAAGCTGTGCTATCCCAACTCAATCCATAACAGCCATTACATGACTTTGTGCCATCCACTTTTAAAAAGTCAAACACAACCTACTTCCAAAACATTTTTCTATTTCCTAAAGAATTCTCAGTCATCGTACTATCCCACCTTCAAGCAGCTCTTCTCTATACCTTTTGCCTAACTTCATTTCTTTTCTTCCTCTAACTCTTGCATACCTATTCCTCTATGCCTTATAACAAGCACCCAAAAGCCTTTCTTTTTCTGAAATTACTTCACTTCCATCATCATTCTAACATTCACTACATTTTCTTCTTCTTCCTTATATTCTCCTTGCATACTTCAACACAACCATTCGTAGTCTACTGTTATTACTGTAATATTCATTACAATATTATCCATGCCCAGCAGACGCACACACTGACCAATGATGATGGTGAGCCAGTTCCATACAAACACCTTACACAATAAATAGTGGTAAACACCAAGCTCCAACCCCACACGTCTGCACTGGTCTGAACCCCATACTTGGACACTGATCATGCAAATGAGCCTTATTAGCCATTCCCCACTCTTATTTCTACCACCTCTAACCTTCCTAACTATTTTTATAACTTGGTCTCATCCCTGGCACCATCCAGGTTTTATTTTTTTTCACTGTATTTGTATCAATATTGCAGATTTTCTTAGACTAGGGTTTTGGGGCACCTGAACATTAGGGTGAGGGGGATAAAAATATTCAAACAGATAGAGCATTTCTTTACTAGCCCTTAATCAGCTCCATTTATAAAAACAATGGTTAAGAGGTGTCCATTTCACTTTTTTCAGTTTCACAATAAATACATGACATTTTTTTATATACCATTATGCACAAATGTTTACAGCAACAGCAAAAATACATGATCAAAATTAACCTTTCAGTGACATCTATAGTTGTCATGATGTAATGGTCCATGACTCACAACAGGAGAGCCGACTGTAAAAAGCTTTGGCCTAGCCACAAAGTCTAGACTGTTGTGTAATAGTACATCACAAAAAATTTGTCATCATAAGACCTGTACTTTATTAAGAGAAAATCTTGACTTGAGCAAGGGCAGGATGGGTCTCTACTTCTCAATTTAATCTCATTTCACCTATTTTGATTAACCTGAGAACTACTGAGGAATTAGTAAGCAAAAAAGAAAAAAAAAAAAAAAAAAGTTTTGTGATCTTTATGAAATGAGAATAAAAGAAGCCAATCCCTTGGCACCTCCTCCCAATTACAATTATGCACAATAATTGAAAACCTTGGGGAAAGACTAGAAGGTAGGCCTAGTATAGCCTACTTGCAAGAAAGTGAAATAAATGATTTATTGCACTACAACAAACTGAACATTTGTTTATATTGAAGATTTTTTTATATCATTAAGGAAACTTTCAATTGCAAATTTCTCATATCATATTTTTCTACTTCTTACAACAATAATCAAAATAATTACTTTTACAATTGCAGTAATAATAATAGTAATAATAATAATAATAATAATAATAATAATAATAATAATAATAATAATAATAATAATAATAATAACAATAATAACAATAATAACAATAATATTGACAATAATAATTATAACAATAGATCTGATAATAATTATACTATAAAACCTCTTACTAATAACAAAAACAATAACAATAATATTGCTACTACTAAATTCATTAATAGTAAAAGCAACAATAATGATTAAAAGCAAACAAAATATTAAATCCATAAAACAAAGCACGAGAGAAAGACCTCACCTTGCGTGGAGTGTGTGAGAGGGAAAAAGGAGTGCGGAGAGCCAGCCCCAGGATCCATCATTACAATGGGATATCTCTGGTCCTCCCTGACAATGAGCTGGAAGAGGAAACTCTATCTGAAAGTTGGCACTCTTAAAATTTATATGTACAGGGAAATTTATGAAGAAGTAATAATGTGACGAGAAATCATTAAGAATTACACTACATATTTTTTCCTCCTTTCATGCCCGTACTGAGCAGTATTAGCAGTGGACACATGCCTTTATTAATTTACATTTATAGTTTCAGGGACAAATAAAATAAGAAAATATATTCTACTTTCAAACTGGTCGAATGTTTATGTTTCAGCAGGGACACCTATAAACTCAAAGAGAATAACCTTTAACCTATTTATCACATGTTTCAGGTTTGGACCCTTTTTATGTTTGTCTGTCTGACTCTCCTCTGGGCACATTATCTAAGTTTGACTGCAGGACATTAACTTTTTAAGTGCGTCACATTTTATGCAAGGGAGTCTCACTGAAAAAAAGCTGAATGGATTTTGTTGCTGGTACAGTTTTCTATGCACTGAGGTTTACTCTATATTACTGTTTATTCTTACTCTTTTTATAGCATCAATAGTCTAAGTCTAAGCTCAAAGGATTTAACACAAAGATATGTGTAGATTTCTGTTGGCTTTTCAGTTCAAATCTCCTTTCATACAAGGGCAAATTTTCAGTATCTGTTGTTAGTATCTGTGGATTTCATTGACAAAGTACTTTTTTTTATTCATTATTCATTGCTGTTCTGCTGACATATTAAGCTAAGCATAAGGGGGCAGTGGAGGTCTAGCA
>NC_091567.1:14527807-14530307 GCF_042767895.1 Penaeus vannamei
CAGAGAGTAATTGGCTGTTGTCTGTCTGTCCGTCTGTCTGTCTTCATGCTGTGCATAAATTGTATATATAAAAAAACATACATACATAGACACATAGGATACATAGATAGATATGAAGATAATGTATCTACATGTATAGGTACATGGATAGATAAATAGATATAGACTGGGTGGTAGTCATACTAGTATTTCTGTCCTACTAATGGAAGGATTAATTATCTGCTAACATCATTGTAATCGTAGCAGTGATGTGACTAGTACTGCGCTTACTATTGCTAATGATAATGACAGAAGTAACAATAAGTATCATATTCTTGAAATGAAATTCCATTACCCCCATTGTCATTGTTGATATGACTGTCTCCATGCGAGAGCGCTCCCTGGCTGCGTCCGCCAGGAGGGAGATGATCCTCGTTGCCCTCCCACGCCCCCCAGGGACCCCCGTAAAGGCAGGTCGCCTCGGATGTCCGTGGGCGCGACGGCGAGAACCTGCAGGTCGCGCTCGTACCTCCGCTTGTGATTCGTCCGCGCGCTCGTTCGCTCGGTCGCTCGGTCGCTCGTTCGCACGGTCGCTCGTTCGCTCGGTCGCTCGGTCGTTCGGTCGCTCGGTCGCTCGGTTGCTCGGTCGCTCGTTCGCACGTTACGCCTGAAATCGTCTTCTGTGTGGCTGTGGAGTTGAAGTCACTGCATGTTGGTGTAAAATGAGATTATAATTGACACCATAAATGCCAAAGAATGACAGGAGCGCACATAAACTCGTCACATCACGAATCTATTAGAATCGTATTTTAAATCTTTTATTTTTTCATTATCATTATTATCATTATCATTAATGCCATTATTATCACCATCATCATTTTCAGCATTATCCTCATGATCCATTATCCTTTTCATCATCATTATCATCAACATTTTCAGCATGATCATTATCATCGTCATTTCTATTATCATCAATTTCATCATTATCAATATCATCATTATCATCATCCTCATTATCATCATCACCATTACTGCCATATCATAATTCTACATGTCTTTCTTCCGCTCGTTCTCTCATTCGCTCGTTACGCCTTAATCACCATCTGAGTGCGAGGCAAGTACGCCGCACTAAAAGAGTTGGACCGGTAGTTTACGCACATTTATTAATTTCACGATTAAAGTCAAGAAAGATGGTAGGAAGGGAAAGGGAAAGACAGGTGGAGAAGAGAGGAGACAAAGAGGAACGGGGGGAGAGGGAGAAAGGGAGGAGAGGAGGGTTTAAAGAGAAAAGAGAGATAGTGAGAGGAAGAACAAAGGGGACTAAAAGAGGAAAGGGGAGAGGGTGAAGGGAGAAGGAAGGGGAGGGGAAAGAGAAAAAAGGAGGATGGAAGAGGGAAGGAAGGGGATGAGGGAGTGAAGGAGGTAGAGGAGGATAAGGAGGAGGAGGGAAGTGTAGACGTAGGATTTAAAGTAGAAAGGAGAATAGGGGAGAGAAAGAAGGGGATAAGGGAGCGAAGGATACGGGGGGGGGGGGGGTGAGGAAGAAGAGGGGGAATTAGGAGGGGGGGAGATGGGGGGCTTATAGGGGTGATTTTAAGGAGTTTATCGACCAATTTTAAGGAAGATCTGAGACTGAGAGGCCGTGGCAGAGCGGAAAAAAGTAGAGGGATCATCATTATTATTTTAATGATGATAATGATATCATTATTGTAATTATTGTTATGATTATTATGGTTATTATCATTATTATAATCATCATCATCATTATGATCATTATCATTATTATCATTATCCTTATTATTATTATTACCCTTATCATCATCATTGATATTATTATCATGATTATCATTGATATTGCTATTTGCATCAATAATATCATCAATATTACTATCATCCTTATCCTTATTATCATTAGCAGTAGTATTAGTAGTTGCATCAGCATTAGCATTATTGATATCATCATTATCATCATTGTTTTTCTTCTCATTATCCTTACTATCATTATGATCACTGTTTGCTTTATTATACTTATCATTATTTATCATTAGTTTTACTATCATCATTACTATGAGAATATTTTCTATTACCATTATCAGAAATAGTAGTATTAATAATAGTGTTGATATTAGTAGTAACAGCAGTAGTAATGATAATAGTAGTAGTAGTAGTAGTGGTAGCAGTAGTAGCTGTACCAGTAGTAGAAGTATTAATAGTAGTAACGGTAATAGTACTTGTAGTAGTAGTCGTGGTAGTACCAGCCGCAGTTGTAGTAGTAGTAATAGTAGATGTCATAGTAGTATCAGTAGTAGTATTACCACTAAAGATGTTATGTTTTGTCATTATGATAATTATGGTCAATCTGCCTTGGGTGTCAATCATTATTGCTATTGTCAACTTTTACTGCCATGGGTATCTTAACTATCATTATTTTATTATCCTCATTTTTTCCTCCATTATCAAGACGATGATTGGAGGGAGAGAATGGAAAGAAAAGAAAAGGAGATAATCACGATATTGAAAC
>NC_091567.1:14542807-14545307 GCF_042767895.1 Penaeus vannamei
TACATAGAGGAACTCCTAGAACGAGGAAATATAAGAAAGTTTAGAAATGATTTGAAGTGACAGAGCAATCAGAAAGAGACATTTCGGAGGGACCTATACTGGAAAGGAGTGATACTGACCAACCGACGAAGTAAAAAATAGGAAAAACGGTCACCAAAGAACAAGAGACTAATGCAAGATGGCGACATTTCCTGAGAAAAGGACCCGACCTTCGACACAACGCCAGTCCTGGTTTATAGGCCTAGCTGTCGTGGTCTTCGTCAGCCTACCAAGAACGACCGACGCACAGGGACTGCAAGACTATCTGAAGCTCCAGGCCACCGTCAGCAGTCACACGCAGTCGCTTCTGATTCTGCGCGAATATCAGACGCTAACCGACAAGATATGGAAATGGTACCTTGATATTCAGAAGTAAGTTGAATGCTCTTATTTCCACACGTCAGGCACCTTTCCTTAAGAACCGTTTCTATTGCAACGAATGTAAAAAAAAAAAAAAAAAAAAAAAAAGAGATACGATTGAGAATGAATACATTTGTATTGTGAAGACATGCATGCTCATTCACACTTTTTCCACTCACACACGCCCACATAGGCACACACAAAAATATAATCACACACATAAATACACATAAAGATACACGTTCTTCGATATAGCCATTTAGCGTACGAACGTTTTTGTCTGTCATAAATTTATTTGTCTTTTAAATAAGACGCGTCAACTTCTCTCGTATACAATCTTCATTCATGAGATTTTCATGAAAAAATATGAGTATAATGCGGTTAATATCAATATTATCACTATCGTTAGTAGCTCTAGCCTGAATTCTAATGAGAATGATAATAATAATACTGTAGATGATAACGATGATAATGACAATGATAAAAGTAATGGTGATGATAACAATGATAATGATAATAATAGTAATAATGATTATACTCACATCACCAATTGTAATAACAATATTGATAATAACAATAATGATAAAGATATTGATAATGACAATAATAATGAGGATGAATATGATGATAAGAATGATAAATAAAAGTAATGATACCAATAGTAATATTAATATTAGTAATAATCATAATAATGATTGTGATAATAATGATAATGATATTGATGATGATAATCATGATAACAATAATGATGATCACAATATTGATGGCAACAATAATAATACTAATGATGAAAACTATAATAACTAAAAACAATTAACATATCAATAATAATGATGAGAATAAAAAGGATAACATTAACAACAATAATGATAACGATGAAAGTACAGGATTCGCGCCAAAAACAGTGATCATATTCATGCTTGTACAAAGAATGATAATGAAGGTGATATTGACAATGATAACAACGATGATGATATTAGTAACAACGATAACAATAACTTTACTAATGATAAAAATGATGGATGTAACAATAAAAACGACAATAATGATAATGGTAATGATAATAACAATAATAATATTGATAACAATAATGATTATTTTGATACTGATAATATTGATAGTGGTAATGTTAATAATAACAATTACGATAAAGTGATAATCATGTTAATGATAACGATGATAAGAATATAGATAATAATCATGACAATAATCGATATAATAATGATAATAATAAAAATGATGGTGATAATGACATTGAATATATGATAATGATAACAATAACAATAATGATTATTAGTATCATCATTATTATCATTATTTTTATATTGAAAATGGCAATAATGATAATGACAGTAATAATAATGATGATAATAAAACAAATGATAATAATGATAATCAAAAAGAGTAACAACAATACTGATGATAATGATACTAGCAGTAATGGTGATGATAATTATATCAATAGAATAATGTTAATAGTATTAGTGATAATAAGAATGATAATAGTAAAGGTGATAATATTAATGATAATAATAATAGTGATAACAATGATAGTAATGATGATAATGATAATAAAAACAATAGTAATAATGATAACTATAATAATAATAACAACAACAATAATAATAATAGTAACTATGATAATGATAATAATAATGATAATAATAATAATAATGATGATAATAATAATAATAATAATAATAATAATAATAATAATAATAATAATAATAATAATAATAATAATAATAATAATAATAATAATAATAATAATAATAATGATAATTAAAATAATGATGATGCTAATGATGATAATGATAATAGCAATGAAATATTAATGATAGTGATGATGATAATGATAAGAATAATGATAATGACAACAATAATGATAATGATGATAATAATAATGATGATAATGATAATGATGATAATGATAATAACAATACTGATGATGATAATAATGATAATGCTAATAATAATGATGATAATAAAAGTAATGATGATGATGATATTATGAATTATTGTCATTTTTGCAATTATTGATCTTATTATCATATTTGCTATTTCTATTTCTATTATCATCATTATTATTATTCTCATTTTT
>NC_091567.1:14552807-14557807 GCF_042767895.1 Penaeus vannamei
GATAAGATGATAATATTACTAATAATGATAATAATAAAGATGGTAATAATCATAATGATGACAATAGATTTAATAATAATAAGAATGATGATGATAATAATAATAATGAAAATAATGATAATAATCATAATAGTAATAACAATGATAATAACAATAATTATCATTATCATAATGATAATGAAACTAATGATAATCACAATAATTATCATTATTATAATGATAATGAAACTAATGATAATTACAATAATAATAAAAATAATGATGGTAACAATAATAATAATAACAATAATAACATCAACAATAATGATAATAATAGTATTAATAATAACAATTATAACAATACCGAAACCAGTAATGATAAACATAGTAACAGAAAAGAAAGAAAAAAAAGAAAGAAAACGAAGACGCCGAGACCTATCAAGATCAAACAAAGACAGAAATGAGGATGTGAACAGAGGCTAACCAAGGCATCAGAAGTCTGGACACGGGGAATTCACAAGAGGTGACTCAGATCGTGTTGTTTCCAACTGTGACATATATAAGTCGGTAGATATAGCGATATGATAGATATGTTATGTAGGTGAAAGGGATAGGGGGGGGGAGGGTGGAGGGAGGGGGTGGAGAGGAAAGAGGGAAAGAGAGAGAGAAGGAGAGAGTGTGAGGGGGTGTTGAAGGAGAGAGAGAGAGAGAGAGAGAGATAGAGAGAGAGAGAGAGAGAGAGAGAGAGAGAGAGAGAGAGAGAGAGAGAGAGAGAGAAAGAGAGAGAGAGAGAGAGAGAATGATAAGAGAGAGAGGAAAGAAGAGAGAGAGAGGAAGAGAAGAAAACAAAAATAATAGAGAGAGAAAGACCTACATGAATTAATACTTTAAATAACAATAATCACCAAAACATTTACAGTTGCATGCCCCCCCCCCCCCAAGACAAAAAGAAGACGAAAAAGAACAGAAACAAAGTCTTCCATCTCACAGGAAGTCTCGTGTGTTCTAGAAGCTTCGCGTGAATCATGTTCTGGGAATGATGAACCTCTTGAAGTACATTATTCACTACTGTTTAGTTAACCTTAAGCGCGCATTACGCATCTCCAAAAACTGTTATCTTTCAACGATACGAACTGAGAAATAGATTACTGTTTCTTCTCTGTCATGTGTGCGTTGTTTATCATTACGTAGGTGTTGAAACAAAATATATATCTTTTGTTTCGGTATTTGATTAGATATCTTTTAAGGAAATCGTTCTTGGAAAGGTTGAAGTAACATGTAGGTAGATTTATACGAACAAAGAAAGTAGTGTAATAATACCACATCCTGAGAATTAATACCTTTATACATATGTGTGTGTATTTGTTTGTTTGTCTGTGTGTGTGTGTGCGCGCGCGCGTGTGTGCGTGTGGGGAAAATTTCTAGTTCGTTGTAAAGTTTCTTTCTTCGTTTTCCCTCCCTTTATCTTAGTCTGCTTCTTTAGCTCTTGCTGTCTGTCAGTCTCCATCTTCTCTCTCTCTTTCTTCCCGTCTTCCTTTATCTAAATCTGTCCCTCTCTCGCCACAAAAACACCGAAAGAAAATATGTCAGATGCGATTTAGTTCTTGTTCTCGACGTCGCAATCTGCCATTTGACACTGAGATCAAGGGAAACCGAGCTCCCGCCACATGTGTTGGTCGGGAGGCGGCAAAAACAAGGTGGAAAGAGAAGCTTTGTGTTTGTGGATGTGGATGCAAGTACAAATCTTATATGTAATATATATATACATATATACATAGATACACACACACACACACACACACACACACACACACACACACACACACACACACACACACACACACACACACACACATATATATATATATATATATATATATATATATATATATATATATATATATATATATATATATATATATATATATACATACACACACACACACACACACACACACACACACACACACACACACACACACACACACACACACACACACACACACACACACACACACACACACAACACACACATACACATACATACATATATATATATATATATATATATATATATATATATATATATGTATATATATACATATATGTATATATATACACACATATATGCACACACACACACACATATATGCACACACACACACATATATGCACACACACACACACATATATGCACACACACACACATATATATATGTGTGTGTGTCTGTGTGTGTGTGTGTGTGTGTGGGCGTGCGGGTATATATATATATATATATATATATATATATATATATATATATATATATATATATATATATATATATATATATATATACATATATATATATATATATATATATATACATATTTATATATATATATATATATATATATATATATATATATGTACATATATACACATATATACATGTATATACCACCATTGCCATCCTCACCCTTATCTTCGGCGCATCATCCTGACCGCAACCCTTTCGCTCCAGAGGCAAGGAGAGGGACCTGGCGCCGAGCAGCAGCAGCGCCGGCCGCTCGCGACTCCCGGAAGCGAGCGCCCAGCATCAGGACCTTCAGGAACAGCTGTTTTCCTTGCAGGTGGGTACTGTGGGTGTGTAGGCATTCAGGTGCATGATGCTTATTAGATCGTGTTTGGAGAAATTATGCTGAAGTATTTACATACATACATAAGCACGCATACACACACACACACACACACACACACACACATACACACACACACACACACACACACACACACACACACACACACACACACACACACACACACACATATATATATATATACATATATATATATATATATATATATATATATATATATATATATATACGATGTATATAATCTTCTAATATATAGCGATAGATATGACGATGCAGGTCATGGCGCATGTGTTATCATTCTCGGTCGCTCACGATCATCACAATCACCACCACAATCACCACAGTCACACCCACCAGCACCCCCCCCCCTCACGCCTGTCCCCCGACCCCCGCAGAAGCAGTTCGAGGCGCGGTTCGACTCCCAGAAGGCCGAGACGCAGCAGCTCAAGGAGGAACTCGATTCTCAAAAACTGCAAAGCCGACGACTCCGACACGAGCTGAGCACGCAGAAGGAGGTCGTGGCCCGTTTGGAGGACGTCTTCTCCAAGAGGACGTGGAGCCTGGAGGAGCAGCTGGGAGAACTGTCGGACCAGCTGGAGCGCGAGAGAAATGTCACGCAGACGCTGAAGCAGCAGCTGGAGAGCGCCGTCGTGGAGGTGGGTGTCTGCAGTGGCGCTGCTGCTGACTTTAATTTTGTCGTTATTATCGGTATTATTTTTTGCTGTTATTGTTATCACTGTTACGATTATTGATATTGTTATTGTTATGATTGTTATGGTCATTGCCAACAATGCTGTTGTTATTACTAATATTGAAATCAGTATCAGCTATTACCATTGCTATTTTTATGATAATGGTAATTATAATTATTGTTATTGTGTTATGGATGTTACTAGCATTATTATTATCATTATTATTATTATTAATATCATTATTATTATTATTAATATCATTATTATTATTATTAATATCATTATTATTATTATTAATATCATTATTATTATTATTAATATCATTATTATTATTATTAATATCATTATTATTATTATTAATATCATTATTATTATTATTAATATCATTATTATTATTATTAATATCATTATCATTATTATTATTATTATTATTATTAATATCATCATTATTATTATTAATATCATTATTACTTTTGTTCTTTATCATTCCGATTATCATCGTTATCATTTTATTCGTTTATTATGAGTAGTATCAGTATCATCACTGCTTTTTAAAAGTTATCATCATAATCACTGTTATTTTTCATTATTATTATCATCACCAATCTAATCATCATTCCTATTATCATTATTACCATCATCACCAATCTTATCATCACTGTCATTTTCATTATTACCATCATCACCAATCTTATCATCATTCCCATTATCATTATTAGCATCATCACCAATCTTATCACCATTACCATTATCACTATCATCATTACCCTTGCTGTCATTCCCTCTCTCTCCCGCACAGAGCTTGGCAACCGACGCCCGGGCCGCCGAGGAGCTGGAAGAGCAGGTGGGTCAAGGAAGGTCACGCGCTGAACTCGAAGATGTGTTGATGTTCGTAAAGAATGTTGTCGTGAGTGCCAACCGGAGCCTGGATGACCTGCATGCTGAGGTCAAGAGGTTGAGAGATGAAAAGGTACTTAGGAGGGAGGGGGAGAGGGGGAGAGATAAAGAGAGAGAGAGAGAAAGAGAGAGAAGAGAGATAGCAAGCTGAGGTCAAGAGGTTGAGAGATGAAAAGGTACTTAGGAGGGAGGGTGAGAGGGGGAGGGAGAGAGGGAGAGAGAGAGAGAAAGAGAGAGAAAGAGAAGAGAGAAGAGAGATAGCAAGCTGAGGTCAAGAGGTTGAGATATGACCAGGTACTTAGAAGGGAGTGAGGGAGGGAGAGAAAGAGAGAGAGAGGGAGAGAGAGAGAGAGAGAGAGAGAGAGAGAGAGAGAGAGAGAGAGAGAGAGAGAGAGAGAGAGAGAGAGAGAGAGAGAGAGAGAGAGAGGAGAGAGGTGAGATAGTAAGTCGAGGTCCAAAGGTTGAGATATGACCAGGTCCTTAAAAAAAAAAAAAAAAAAAAAAAGTTGTGGAGTAGCGTTGACGAGGTGGCTGAAGTGGCAGGAAGCCAAGTAGGAAAGGGGGAGCGAAATAAGGGGTATATCACGGAGGGACGGAGGTATGGGGATCGTGGTGGTGAGAGGGGGGGGGGGGCGGAATCATTCGGGTTGTCAAAAACTGCGCGAGGTCCCGAGGTAGTTTGAACCAGGTATCCCCACTTTGTCTACTTGAAAATCCTAGTTGGCAACTTCAGAGCTTAGCCCCGCCCCTTTGGTTATATTCATTGCAAATATAATTTTTTGTTTTCGCTCT
>NC_091567.1:14565307-14577807 GCF_042767895.1 Penaeus vannamei
TTACATGCATATATGCACACGCACACACACACGCATATATATATAAATATATATATATATATATATATATATATATATATATATATATATATATATATATATATATATACATACATATATATATATATATATATATATGTATATATATATATATACATACATATATATATATATATATATATATATATATATATATATATATATGTATATATATATCTGTTTGTGTGTGTGTGTGTGTGTGTGTGTGTGTGTGTGTATTTGGGCTCACATGTGTGTTTGTCCACGTAACAATAAGTATAAACATCATAATTTGACAAATATATAAGGATACTATGCAGTATGGGATTCATATACAAAGAGTATGTACACAGGCCTCACGGGAGGATCAGCAATGCTCGTTGACCCCAAAAGAAGAAGGGGATTTAAACAGGGACCTTAAAGTTATCCATGAGCGGATACTCGAACAACAGATACTCCTCCAAAGGTGTTAGAAACGATGTTTTAAAGTCGTTATAATATATAGAGGAAATGTCTTTTATGAAAGGGGAGGATGACATCTCTTTTGGATAAATAAAAGAAGGTTTTGTAGGGCATGGATTGGTAAATGAGTAGAATGTATGTGGATATTACGTGAAAATCCTGAAAAGAATGATATTTGGGTTTGAATTATGCCATATGCTTCTATGGAAAGCAATGTTATACCCATGGAAAATGAAAAGGAAAAAAAAAGTATATGTTAATGAAATTTGAAAACATTAAATGTTCACATATCTTAATTATCAAAACTGAAGATAATAATATTAAAAGAAGTAAGGCAACATTTGTGAAGGTTTAAAAAATGAGTTTATGCTTTAACAATGCAAGCACATAAATGTTAGAAAGGTTCATGAATTATGAAAATAATGTTTTTTTCATAATATGAGAAATATTCACGGCTTGTCATACCAGCAATATTCATAGAAATGTAAGGAGTAAACAAGATATGCTGGTGAAAACCGTATTCATGTAGAAAAATGTCGAAAAGTATATGAGAATATTATGAATATCAGCAAGACAAGAAATGTTTGTGACTGTTGAAATGAATGTGTATGGGTGTTAAGAAATAATTGTAAAAAACAACAACAAAAAAACAACTTTTTCATGAATTCTAAAAAGAAATATTCAAGAACAAGAAAAAATAGTATCAAATAACATCCATGGTGTTTGATTAACAAAGAAAAAAGAAAAAAGAAAAGAAAAACAAAAACAAAAACGTTTCGAAAAACCAGCTGATTTTATAGGACAGCTGATCTGTCAGCTGACATACCCCTTGACCCAACACCAGCTGCTCCCAGATACCCTACAATGCTACCAGCTGCTCCAGGACCGGATGCTCTTATGGCACCCGTGTTAAAGAGTTACCAGATGCCCCTGGCTTACCAGGTGCCCCTGGCTTACCAGGTGCCCCTGGCTTACCAGGTGCTCCTGGCTTACCAGGTGCTCCTGGCTTACCAGGTGCCCCTGGCTTACCAGGTGCCCCTGGCTTACCAGGTGCTCCTGGCTTACCAGGTGCTCCTGGCTTACCAGGTGCTCCTGGCTTACCAGGTGCCCCTGGCGTACCAGGTGCCCCTGGCGTACCAGCACTTCCTGAGTGTCCGGGTACCCCAGACCTACTAGCTGCTCCTGGGTTAGCAGCTGCCACTGGATTACTAGCTACACTTGTGTTACCAACTGGATTACCAGCTGTTCCTGTACTAATAGGTGTCCCCGGTGTACTGGTTACCCCTGGGTTACTAGTTGCCCCTGGGGTGCTAGTTATACTTGTATTGCCAGTTGCTCCTGAGGTACTAGCTGGTCCTGGGGTGCTAGTTCCACTTGAGTTACCAACTGTTCCGGGGTTAACGGTATTTCCTGGGCTACTAGCTGGTCCTGGGGTGCTAGTTACACTTGTATTAACTGGGTTAACAGTGGTACCTGGGGAACTTGTTACACTTGCTTTACCAGTTGTCCTAGGTGTACTAGTTACAATCGCGTTAGTAGTTGCTCCTGGGCCACTAGCGGCCCCCATGTTACCAGCGAGTCCTGGACTAACGGTGGTTCTTGGTGTGTTAGGCGTACTCTGAGCACCGCTCGCTCCCACATTGCTGACTGGAATCGAACTAGCATTTTTCCCAGAAATGACCGAGTTCGGGGATGCAGCAAAGCCAGGACTTGAAGGAGTCGCCCCCGAAGGACCGCCCGACGGACCAGGGCCCATAGGAAAGCCGATCTGACCTGGGTTCTTGAGGAAGGTCACCGGGGCCTTCCCGCTCGGGGCGTTCAGCATAGACCCCCCGGCGGCGAGTCTGCGGGACGATGGGGGAGAATTAGGAATGGGGGAGAGAGGAAGAGAGAAGAGGAAAAGGAAGAGAGGAAGATGGAAAAGGGATGAGAAAAGGGGGAGAGAGGAAGAGAGAAGAGGAAAAGGAAGAGAGGAAGATAGAAGAGAAAAAGGAAGAGAGGAAGATAGAAGAGGAAAAGGAGGAGAAGTAGATAGAAAAGGGATGAGAAAAGGGGGAGAGAGGAAGAGAAAAGAGGAAAAGGAAGAGAGGAAGATAGAAAAGGGGTGAGAAAAGGGGGAGAGAGGAAGGAAGAAGAGGAAAAGGAAGAGAGGAAGACAGAAAAGGGATGAGAAAAGGGGGAGAGAGGAAGAGAGAAGAGGAAAAGGAAGAGAGAAAGATACAAAAGGGATGAGGAGAGGGGGAGATAGGAAAATAGACGAGGAAAGAGAAAGAGAAGATAGAAGAGGAATGAGGAAAGACAAAGAGGGGAAGGCAGAAGAGGAAAGAGGAAGAGGGGAAGATAAAGGCGGAATGAGGAAAGGGGAAGAGAATAAGGGGATGGAAGAAGAGGCACGAGGGATGGGGAAGAGAGGATAGAAGAAGAAAGAGAAAAGGGGAGGAGGAAGATGGGCGAGGAAAATGACGAGAAGATAAAGGCGGAATGAGGAAAGGGGGAGAGAAAGGTTAAAAAGGGAAAGAGGTAGAGAGGAAGATAGAAGAGAAACGAGGAAGAGAGGAAGATAGAAAAGGAATGAGGAAGAAATGAAGATGAAGGAAGAACAAGGGAGATAGAAGAGGAAGAAGAATGATGAAAGAGGAAGGGAAAGGTGAGAAGTTGAGAATAAAAAGGGAAAGGTGAAAATTGCTTTTGGGAAATGGTAATATTTAGGAAGAAAGTAGAAGGAAGAAACAGAAGAAAGTAGAAGGAAGTGGGGAAGACGGAAAACATACTTCCTAATAATGTCCTCATCCCCCAAAAGATATAATAATAATAAAATAAAGCAAATAATAACGATAAAACGAAATGAATAAATAAACAAAACAGAAGAAATAATGATAATAATAATCTATCATTACTATTCCCATTCTAATGACATCTCGAGTGCCCTTGTCCATTCGTCCCAAAAGACGCTGTTCACTCGCAGACAGAAAGGCCCGAAAATTAACTCACGAAGACAGTAGCTTGTTGCCCGTGGTGAGGGTCGCGTCGCGCATCGCCATCCTCTTCTCCAAGCTCTTCACCCTCGCCGTCAGGTTGGCTGCGCTGCCTACCTTGGCCTCGAGGGCGTCCAGGTCGAGGTCCGCCTGCCCCGACTGCTGCTGGAGCGCCTGGAGCTCTTTCTTGAGCTGGGCCTCGGAGTCTCGTAAGGACGTCAGCTGGTTCTCCAAGGTCGTGAGGTTGGTCGCCATGCCCCTGGTGACGTTGCGCAGGGTGTTGAGTTGCCACTGGAACATGGCTGCGGGGGAGGCGCAGGCGGCAGCGGGAGTGACGGTGGGAAAAGGAAGTGTATATAGTGTCTATTGTCACGGAAAAGACTAAAAACGTCATGGATGACAAAATAGTTTTAAATAATCTGTTACATAAAAGCCAAGAATAATAATGTCAAGTTGTTGGAAATGAAATGAAAAGCGACTTTTATTGCGCATTACATCAGCTTTATAAGTCGATTTTTTCATCCTTCTACTTTTTATGATTTTTAAAATGAGATCTAAAGACATTTTATTTTCTTAACAAACGTAGACTCACTCGTTTTCGTGCTGCCTGTAGAGCCTTTGTATTTGGCGTCCCTCTCCACCTCCTCCAAACGCTGTTGAATTCATGGATAGTGGAATTATATATCTATTATTTTGATTGACAGGACAACCACATGAAGAAAATGGGAAATGACCAAGGAAAAGAAAACGGTAAATGCAGTGAAAGAGAAAGAAACGAAAAAAAAAGAAGGAAACGCCCAAATAACAAATAGATTAGATAATGGTGTACCCTCCGCAAAAAAAAAAGAAGAAAAAAAAAAGAAAATAAAAATAAGAAATTTGTTTAATAAATATATAGAGTGAAAAGGAATATTCAGTATCAAAAAGAAAGAATGCAAAATGAGATAAGTAAAATCACGAGTTGATAAAACTGGTCTAATCTGTTTGATTCGTAAGTACTCTTTTTTAAATCGTGTTAAACGTAACTCTTTTAAAGGGAAAAGAATCATGGAAAAATGGGATTTGCTAGGAATTAATGGGAGCTTTTCTTCTTCACATTAATACTGTCGTTATTGTTGCTGTTCTTATTCGTTCGATAATTTCTTTTATCACAATTATCATCATAGTTTTGTCATTGCCATTATTACTATTGTCATTATCCTTATTACCACTGTTATTTTTACTATTATTATCATTCTTATCATTGTTATTACGACTGCTATTATTATCATTATTATCATTATTATCACTGTTACAGTAAATAGCTTCACAATTTCATAATTCTTCTTACTATATCAATCTGCTCAGTATTGTGATTTTAACTGGATGGAGTTGTCATTATTTTTTTTTCAAAATTATTATTCTTAATTTGAAGAAGCAAGCAAGAATAAACAAGAAATAACAAGCAAGAATAAACACGAAATAACAGGCAAGAATAAACAAGAAATAAGAGGCAAGAATAAACCTAGAGAGAGAGAAAAACAACTTTTATACCAGAATCGGGCGTCGTCGCAGTCGGCCCTCCCTACCTGCGTGAGCTCGTCCCTGAGGTCGTGCGTGGCGTTCCGCAGCGCCGAGATGCTGTCGTTCATCGGGAAGAGGAACGTGATCACCAGCTGGTCCAGGTTGGCGGTCAGTCGGTCCACCTCAGAAGACGTTCCCTCCAGCGCCTCCTCCAGGATTTTTACATACTCCCGGTCTATTTCTCTCTCTTGTACTATTTCTTGTATGTCCTCCTTCGCCTGAGGGATGAGAAAGGGGGAATGGCGAGGTGGAAGAACCCGTAATCAAAACTTTCTCTTCGTTAGACGATATTGGGCGACACGTAAAACACCATTATACTCTGCACTCGGTAATGGTAGTATGTCGTAATTGAAAAAGGAAAGTATGGTCTTATGTAGATGCTGGTATCTAACAGAATCTCACTATGTCTGTTAGGATGAGTTATTCACATAAACTGATCACTAAAGTGTATCTTCTTTATTGGATGGTTTCCTATGTCTGCCTCATGACCATCCGGAATTTACCTTTTCTCATCAGTCGTCTCTTCCTTCACTCACCTTCGTCGTCGCGTTCCCGAGGGAGGCTGTCGTGGCGTTGAGGAGGTCGATGGCGAGGCGGAGGGGCGCCGCCGTGTCCTCCACCTGGCGCAGGATGGCCCCCGCCCAGCCGCTCTTGGTCACGTTGCCCTCGGCCTCCCAGTGGCTGATCCTGCGCTCGTGGTCCTCCACCTTCTGCTCGGGTCAGGGCAAATGGGTCAAAGGAATGATCTCTCTCTCTCTCTCTCTCGATCCTATCTCTGCTTACTACCTCGCAATCATGAGTGTCCGACATAGCCGTATAGGAAGTTCCAATGACTGCACAGAACCACCGTGAATTGCCGCTCGATCATCTCCGCAGTGTGCTTCAAATGCCTTCCTGTTCCCATGCAGCCCCAGACCCTGATCTGCCCTCGCCTCATCCTTCTAACGCCACAGGGGTCATTGACCACGGTTTCTTTTGATAAATCCTACTTAATCCAACAACTTGAGCTGCTGAGGGAGAGGGATGACGTGACCGTGCCTGGAGCAAGACCGCTTGTGCGAAACCGTATACGAAAATGCTCCAGGACCGTATGCGGACCGTGTGAGTACCCAAGTCCTTCCAGATCCAGATGACTCATTCCCAACAGCTGCTTGAAGGATCTCTCGGCACCACCAACCACTGCCTCTAATCGCCTTCAAGCCCCCCGTAAAAGACCGGCATCGAACAAGCTAGGATCAGATCAACGCAGATTTTTCCGTCTTCTTATCCTTTAAAATTCCAAGCAGTACCTCGCGCGGTGTCAGTCTCTTTACATTCCCTGACAATAGTACGTATTTCAATTCAATTAATCTTGTCAAATGAAATTTCAGACTATCCAGCCCACTTTGGAACGCTCTTTCACAATAACCAATACCGACTCGTTTTCAGTGACACAACCCTTTTGAACAGCAAAACGAAGTGACTTTAATCCTTGTTATTCTAGGTAGCAAGTATATTGATAATGAAATTCACTATATGCTACAGCCTCTGGTCTAAAAGTATTTGCGTGAGAATTTAAGTTGAGGAGCAAACGCTTCACAACAATCAACCCAATCACCTCTGGACCCGATCCATGAGGTCGAATTCTTTTTCCTTTTGTACGAAGCACTATTGGCATGGATTTGGTCTCCCTCAAATCCATTTTCAGGCGCTCGAAGCTCCCACAGCCCGACCCGTCTTGTTTTCCCGCGGCCTTCATGGCGGTCCTCTACGGCGCTCCCCCGAGCCCCTTCTAGCAGCCCATGGCTTTCGTTTTTACCTGCTTTCTGTTCCCGTGACTCACCTTGGCTGTGTCATTGGTGATCGTGTCGTTGAGGAGGTCGATGGCGAGGCGGAGGGGCGCCACCGTGTCCTCCACCTGGCGCAGGATGGCCCCCGCCCAGCCGCTCTTGGTCACGTTGCCCTCGGCCTCCCAGTGGCTGATCCTGCGCTCGTGGTCCTCCACCTTCTGCTCGGGTCAGGGCAAATGGGTCAAAGGAATGATCTCTCTATCTTCCCCCTCTCTTATTCTTAAAATCTTTCTCTCTCTCTCTTTTTCTTATTCTCACTCACTCGTACTCTCTGTCTCTCTTTAACCTTTTTATGCTAGTCAATACGGTTGATTTATCATTCTGCTATCAACGTAAAGCTATTCTAGTGGATGCATCTGCTTCAAAGTTTTCTTCTTTTTATTTGATTCTTATTTGCTTTTGATATTTATAGAACTTTGTATGTGTATTCCACCTAATAAACATGCACTAATTGCATTTTTAAGAACAATAATATGTATGTTCTTCGTAGCCCTTGCCTAAGTTCTAGCCAATTCACAAGGCCTACTAACAATTGCTTTGTTGCTCGATCACTGTTATCTTTGCTTGAGCTCATATATCCTGTTGTTGTAAAATGCTTTGGGGATTCCCAGCTCCCAAGCGCCTAGAGAACAAGATTCTGGAGTAACTTCACCTGAGCGAACTTAGATTGGACACCGACGCGCCACCACTTCCAGTCGTGAGTTCTCGGTCATCAGTAATACTCTAATAAATAAACTGGAAAAATCTGAAGACCAAGAGTTAAACAGATTTGTTTGTGCTATTAGTGGTACAGCGAAAATCTTTTACTCTATCTTTGTTTTTCATATAACTTTTACGAGTATTTCTTCTTATAAATTACTTGATTACAGCCTCTAACAATAACCATGTCAAGGACTTCTCTAAAAGTAGGTACCCTGTGATGAGATGTCATGCTAGAATTCCATTGACACTTTCCATTAGCTGAGCACTCGGGTGGCTAATCATGCAGTCATAATATTTGTGATTAAGCTTAGAATATGTCCCCCCCCTAAAAAAAAAATGTTTCGAGATCAATGAAGAGTGAAAGGATACTTTAGAGAATGTCATTACTGCAAGGTTCCTTGGCTGTCTGCGTCTTAGGTTCCTTGGCCGCCTACTTCGTAGGTCTGGCAAGTCCGGCCAAGTCGGCCAAGGAACCTTGCTGTAATGACATTCTCTGAAGTATCCTTTCATTCTTCATTGATCTCGAAACATTTTTTGGGGGTTATATCCTGGGCTTAATCACATATATTATGACTGCATGATTAGCCAAAATCAGAAAGCCCATAGGACTTTCCTTTCTATTCGAAGCACTTGGAATGGTAGCTCTTCCTCCTTTGAGGAATGTCATAGTACTGCTATGATGATGAGATGGCAGGCCAGTCCTCAACTAGTGTTATTTTATGATACTCTTCTGCCACTTTTTCTGTTAAGTAGGAATTGAACTAATTACACGAATCACTGGTTCTAATTCGCCCCGCTTCGCTACGCACGGAAGGCTTTAGCAATGCTCTTCTCATACATTCTCAGTTCACGCACTTTACCATTTAAGTAGTAATTCATTCAGTGCTGTTGGAAATTGGCTGCTCTGCAACCGGAACAAAATGATTACTTAGCAACTGCATATCCTTGCATGGATGGGCGATACTGCCTTGGCATTTACTTTAGTCGTCCTCTAGCCCGGCCTGATGTTACCTGTCGATGTGCTTCTGGTCGCGCGAAAGACGGAACGGAAGAGCACACGGCACTGTTAGGGAGGGCCTTGCTGAGAGGCAGTTCGCATTCTACGGTAGGTAGTGAAGGCTGAACAAGAGGGAGAGAACCGATTGAATTTCTGCGTTTTTTTCTCTTTATCTCTCTTGTCCCTGTATACCATCCTCTTCTCCCTCTCTGCCTCCTTTTTTAACCCGTGTAATCCGCCCCATCGTCCCTACCGCCCCCTGTTCCCCTCACTCACCCTGGCCGTGTCGTTGGAGGCCGTGTCGAAGGCGAGGCGGAGGGGCGCCACCGTGTCCTCCACCTGGCGCAGGATGGCCCCCGCCCAGCCGCTCTTGGTCACGTTGCCCTCGGCCTCCCAGTGGCTGATCCTGCGCTCGTGGTCCTCCACCTTCTGCTCGGGTCAGGGCACATATGTATATATATATATATATATATATATATATATATATATATATATATATATATATATATATATATACACACACACACACACACACACACACACACACACACACACACACACACACACACACACACACACACACACACACACACACACACACACACACATACACACACACACACACACACACACACACACATATATATATATGTGTGTGTGTGTGTGTGTGTGTGTGTGTGTGTGTTTTCTTTTTCGCTTGCATATCTATATATTCATATTTTCTGCATATCACCAGTATTGTTCATTCCCCAAGACGAACAGACCCAAAATATCAACTCACGTTTTCCATCGCGTCAAGTTCACTCTGTTGGCAGAAGAGAATAATCAGATAAATATCGATCTCACTCTCAAATTGCAGCGAATCCTTGGTCTTAGTACTTCAGATTCATAATGGTTACCTTTGCGATTCAGTATCAAATGCATACATGGTGTTCCTGGAATGTTTCAGCCAAGTTTGATTTTTTTCTCTAGTGCGGGGTCAACCTGTAAGATGTCCATGTGTGTGTGTCGCGCGCGCGTATATATATATATATATATATATATATATATATATATATATATATATATATATATATATATATATATATATATATATATATATGTATATATATACGTGTGTGTGTTTGTTTGTGTGTGTGCGTGTGTTTATATACACCTATATATATACTTGTGTTTATGTAGGGATGCATGCGTATGTGTTTGTGTGCACATAATACATATAAGCATATACGCATGTGTGTGAGTATGTCTGCCCCCCCCCCTCTCTCTCTCTCTCTCTCTCTCACCCTACCTGTTTATCCTTCACTTCATTGACTACCGTCTTCACACCCTTCAGATCATTATTAACTTTCATAATCTGATTATTTACAAACATCATCGACATTTTGCTGCCTTGTTCGATTTTCATCAGTTTCTCTTCCAGTTCCTCGCTTTTTTGTTTGTTCTCCTCCAGTTCCTGAAAAAAATGGCTGTAGTTAGGATGGGTCGTCAAGATTCTTCATTTTTCACTTCTGAAATTGTGATTCGTCTTTGGTGATGATTTGGAAGGGCTTCTGATATCCAAGAGATAATGAAGAAATTCGTGAGGGGAATTGATATGCTCTTGGTGGTTCTAATTCTATTGAGGGGGTCGAGCCTGAAAATTGTTTATTTTCATTTTCTTTTTCTTTTTTTTATCTATTTATTCATTTATTTATTCTTATTATTTTTTTATTTTTAGTTTTCCCTCGTTTTCATTTTAGGGTTTCCTGTTTTCCTTTTGGGTTATCCCATTTTCTCCCGTATTTCAATCTCGTTTTCTATTTCGTCTTTCCGGTTTACGCCCCCCCCATTTTTTGATGGCCTCTGGACTTAGCTCTCTTTGGTTCTTTAGATTAAAGTTACATCTCCCTGGCCTTTCACTTTTCTTCCTCCTCCCTCTAATTCTCTTCGTTCTCCTTCTATTCATCACCCCTTTCTCTTGTCGCAGACAATCAGCAATTTGTTGTCCCACTGTCCTTCTTCCTACTTATCTCCATTGCCCATTTCCCAACCCACACACCTCCTTTCTCCTCTTCCAGTCCTCCATCCATCCACCTTTGTCCTTTTCCGTTTCCTTTTCTCCCTCCCATCCTTTCCTATTTCCCATCTCATTCTATCCTTCCACTCACCTTCTAACTCCCTCTTCCCTTCCTCCAGTCCTTTTCAACTTATCCTTTCCCCTTATTCCCTTTCCATATCTTTCCTAGTTTCCCCCATTAGCCCCTCCTACTCTTCCATCCACCGATTCTTCATCCTTCCTCTAACCCCTTACTTCCCTCCGCTCGCCTTCTCCTTTCCTTAATTCCTTACCCATCCCCCCCCCCCTACTTCCCACCATCCCTCTCCCTTCCCCTTACTCCTTTCCTATCCTTCCGCCCACAGACGCTTGCCCCTCCCTTCCCTACCCTTCTATCCCCTTACCCCTCCCTTCTCACCTCCCCCGTACCCATTTACCCTTCCTTAGCCTTCCATCTAACGAATTTTACCACCTAGTCCCTCCCTTAGACCCCTTTTTACCATCTTACCATCTTACCCCCCCCCCCTCGCTCCTCGCTCCCTACCTGCTTCAAGACTCTGCTGTTGTTCCTCTCGGACTCCAGCTCTTCCTCGAGGCGGACGAGGTCAAGTTTCAGTCGGTTCGTGACCTCGTTCTGTGACCCCAACGACTCCCACAGCATGTCGATCTCCGTCCTTCGCTCCACGCCGACGCCCTCCAGTTTCGTCTTGGGGGAGGGGAGGGAAGAAAGAGGGAATAAATGAATAAATGAGAAGTAAAAAAAAAACAAGGTTGTGTGTCAATAAGGGGAAGCGCGAATTAGATAAGAGATGTCAGTCAGTAGAAGTGAATAAGAAAACGACGAAATATTATTAATGAAAACGAAAAAATAAAAACAAAAATAAAGAGAACAAGACGATATGAACAATAAAACATAAAAGGAGGGCAATGTAAAAACATGGAAACAGAAAAAAGAAAGACGGATTTATTGAATTAATATGAGAAAAAACACAAACACCAAAAAGCGAAATAGAAAAACAAAATAAGTAAATAAAAAGAAAGAAAAAATCCTGAAAATAGATGGAAGCAGAAAAAGGTAAACAGTGAATGAATAAAAAAAGATAAATGCATAAAAAATAACAGGAAAAAATCTATTGAATTAAAGTCAAGAAAGAAGGCAGTATAGATAAATAATTTAGCTCGAAAAAGAGAGGAAATTAGAAATAGATAATTGCGACAAAAAAAAAAAAAATAATAATAAATAAATAAAAAAATAACGAATAACTGAAAAAAAAAATGATAAACGGACGAAAATAAAGAAACAAAACAATACGACGAAAAATACGAAAAAGTGAGAGAATGGGAAAATAACGAAATAATGAAAAAAGGAGAAAGGAGGAACAGAAAAAAACGAGAAGGATAATAATAGGAAAAGAAGAGAAAAACGAGAACATATGACGATATATAGAGATGACTCATAGGAAGGACACAAAACAAAGACAGTAAATTAACCAAAAAAATATAATAAATTGCTATGCTATCCATGACGTTGCGGGAATAATAACACTCATCATCAGTAAAACTCATAAATATTGTGATTAATATTAAATAGAGTATGTGTTTTGTTTATTTCCTCATCCACTCGAAATATTTTATCTATTTAATATCTTTATATTTTTGATCTATTTATTGAGTTCAGTAATCTTTCCCCATTCTGATTCTTCCTTGTTTTGCCTCCTTGTATCTTCTTGTAATATTGTTTATCTTTTCATTGTTATTATCGTCTGACTCTTTCCATTCAACATGACTGTTTTATTGAGCATTAACTTCTATCAAGTAAGTTCTTTATTTTTCAAAATGTAAAGATTATATTTCATTAAGCATCACTCTTTCCTGAGTAACTCGGTCCTTATTCACAATAAGCACGTAATTCATCC
>NC_091567.1:14585307-14600307 GCF_042767895.1 Penaeus vannamei
TGTACCCATGTGCTTATATGTGTATGTCTTTTTTTAATTCTTTTTTTGGTGTGTGTTTGTAGAATGAATCATGGCTACATCGCGCCACCTCCCGCCCCCTAGATATTCAGGAAATGTCTAAAAGGGCGTTTTTACTGCGCAAGTGATAGTAACAACAGACACTAAGGCTAGGGTAAGAGGTTGCCAGTTCACATATTTTTTTTTTTTTACATAAACGTTGGGTGACACTATGACCCTGATTTTTTCAAATTATTTTTTCTTTATATTCCAGGCACATTGTGACAAGGTTGTGAAATAGAAATAAGGAGGATTATATAATTTTCTTATTCAGGTTCACTGGATTTGTAATTTTCCGCACTTTATCACGTAAACTCTTCTCCATTATTTCCTAAATTATTTCTATTTCCATTCACATTATCATCTATTTCCTTAAATCATTCGTAGGTCTTTTATCATTCACAGTTCCTATTTCTCTTCTCTTCCTTAATTTTTCACGTTCACTTTTTCTGTTTTTCTTTTTCTTTTTCCTTTCTTTCGTTATTTCTTTTTCTTTCTTTTTTGATATATTTCTCATTTTCGTCCTCATACTTATTACGCATTCCTTATTTTCTTCCTTATTTCCTCTCTGTCCATGCACAGATTACTCATTATTCCACTCACACATTCAGCTGACTTCACCCAACACAGTCTCCAGGGTAACTGAGGGGAAGAGAAAGAGAGAGAGAGCTGGCAAGGGGAGAAGAGGGGGGGGGGGCAGGAGAGGTTGGAGAGGAAGGAAAGAGGGCATGGGGGGAGGAGTGGTAGGGGAGGGGAGGGGATAGTGGGAATAGGGTAGGAAGGGGAAAGGAGGGAGGGGGGAAAGGAGGGAGGGGGGAAAGGAGGGAGGAAGTGGATAGGAAGGCAGGAGAGGGGAGGGGAAGAGAGGAAGTGGAGAGGAAGGTAGGAGAGGGGAGGGGAGGAGAGGAGAAGTTGGGAGAGGGATAGAGGGAGAGGGAGAGGGAGACTAGGGGGAGGGAGAGGAGTGAAGGATCAAGAGGAGAGAGAGCTTGGGAGATGGATAGAGAGAGTGACACTGGGGGGTAAGAAGAGAATGAGGGAGACAGGAGTAAAGGATAGGTGATGTAGACACGCACACAGGCACACAGAAACACAGACAGATAGATAGAGATACAGATGCATAGACTGAGAAAGAGAGAGAGAAGAGATAAAGAGAGAGAGAGAGAGAGAAAGAAAAGAAAGATAGAGAGAGAGAGAGAGAGAGAGAGAGAGAGACAGAGAGAGAGAGAGAGAGAGAGAGAGAGAGAGAGAGAGAGAGAGAGAGACCCAGGGAGGGGGGTGGGGGAGGCAATGTGTCACAACGTGTCCTATGTACGTGGGACTCTAGCATCCTGTGGCTGAATGTCAGATGATGACAGAGTTTTCAGTGTAGTAGTATATATCATGACGCAATGTTGTTTTCGTTGCTAGAATAAGGATAACAATAGTGTTATCATCCCTATTGATCTATTGGTATTGATTTAGGATTATTATCATAAACATTGTTCTTGTTATTGTTGATATCATTATAATCATTACTATTGCTATTATCATTATCATTATCATTATTATTGTTATTATCATTATCATTATCATTATTATTGTTATTATCATTATTCCTATTATTATTACTATTATCATTATCATCATCATTATTGTTATTATCACTATTCCTATTATCATTACTACTATCATTATCATCATCATTATCATCATCTTTCTTATTCTTATCGTTAATATCATTATCATTATCTGTAACATTATTATCATTATCATTAGTATTATCATTATATTATATTATTATTATCATCATCAATATTATCGTATTATTATCATCATTATTATCATTTTTATCATAATTATCATCTGTGTGTGTGTGCTTGTGCGTGCGTGTGTGTGTGTGTGTGTGTGTGTGTGTGTGTGTGTGTGTGTGTGTGTGTGTGTGTGTGTGTGTGTGTGTGTGTGTGTGTGTGTGTGTGTGTGTGTGTGTGTGTGTGTGTGTGTGTGTGTGTGTGTGTGTGAGTGTGTGTGTGTGTGTGTGTGTGTGTGTGTGTGTGTGTGTGTCTGCGTGTATATACATACATATATATTATATATATATATATATATATATATATATATATATATATATATATATATATATATATATACACATAAAATATATACATATATATGTACACACACACACACACACACACACACACACACACACACACACACACACATACACACACGCACACGCATATATATATAAATATAGATACATATATATATATATATATATATATATATATATACATATATATATACATATATATATATATAAATATATATATATATTTATATATATATATATATATATGTATATATATATGTATATATATATATATATATATATATATATATATATACATATATATATATATATATATATATATATATATATATATATATATATATATATATATATATATATATATATATATATATATGCACAAAACACACTGAATGGTATCAGGTCAATAAGAAAGCCTGAAAGAAACAACAGAAATACAGTGCATATCTTACAAACAAAGAATATTTTATCACTAACAAATATAGAGAACAAAATCGGTCATTTGACTTTGCTGAACCTTAACAACACAAATACCCTCTGCTGTGGCCTCTCGTGTAGAAAGTGTCATGGCCGCTCCAGGAGAAGCAACTCGCTCCCACTTTTCATGTATAATGGAATGAAACTATCTCGTGCACCGGCTATTTTTGTGCCTAACAAATCAGACAGAATGGCCTTCTTCTTACAGGCCAGTAGTCTATGGATGAGGGAGGAGCAGCAAGGGATGGTCGAGATATAAAGCGATGAAGACCGACGACCTTCGTTGCAACCGATTTCTCAGACGCGTTCGTTGCGCGTTCGACCTCGCCTTCATTCGTTCATTTTTACGCCTGCACCGCGGACTTTGACTCCCCCTGCCTTGTTTTTTTTAAGATGCGCGCAACACCAGTCACCTTTCACTATCACTTTCGGTTCTATGCTGTAGTTTTGCATGGTTGCAAATTAAGGGTGTGAGGCCGCTATAGGGGATAGATAGTTACTTTTATTGCTATTGTTGCTATTAATGTTACGATTATTGTTAAAAGTATCATTATCATTATCACCATTATCACTTTCAATATCATTATTAGTGTTATCATGGTTATCATTGTTATTGTTAGGGTACCAATATCACAACCTTTTTAGCCAATATGCCATTTAAAAAGATTGCTCTTTCCAAATTAAGACACAAATAAGTCGATATAGCCATGCTTAAGTTATCTATGAGCTATTACTATCACTTTCATTATAAATACCGCCACCTGGATGTCTCCCCCCCCTATGAAAAAACATAATTATAATCCTAAACCCGAATATAAATAGTTGCCCACACACACACACGCACACATAAACACACAAACGAACGTGTACAGAGATTATATGCAGGAGACGCAATTAACGAACAACTTTTTATTCAGTTTATAGAGAGAAATGTTATATGAATCACGAAAAACAATACGTGATGTACAGAGATTAAAAAAGGACTAAACACAATTTATGATACTGATATAGTTATTATTCCTCCAGTCCTATATGTCATTTATCTATAATCAGGCTTCTCATTGTAATCTACCTTCTAAGAAAAAAAGTAAAGAGAGAGAAAAAATAGAAAATAAAACATGGGAATTTGGCAATGATGCTTCCCAGCCAAACGCAAGCCTCTCTTTACACTGATTATCACCCCACTTTTATGTATTTATTCTTTTATTGCCAAGAATCACTCAAAACTTCACAATCCCCTTATATTATGATGGATTTTTTTCGCTTGTTAAATTTTCGACAATGTGACAAGGTTTACTTTCACTAATCATTAGCAATTAAAATAAATCTTTCCTGACTGTTCAAAATTGTTTCACTCTTTTCTCTTTTCTCATTCCGCTTGTCGCACCTTATTCATTCCTCTTGCTAGTGTTATAAGAAGGGCGGTTTCTCACTCATTCTCATTCTCATAAGAAGGGCGGTTTCTCACTCATTCTCATTCTCATAAGAAGGGCGGTTTCTCACTCATTCTCATTCTCATAAGAAGGGCGGTTTCTCACTCATTCTCATTCTCATAAGAAGGGCGGTTTCTCACTCATTCTCATTCTCATAAGAAGGGCGGTTTCTCACTCATTCTCATAAGAAGGGCGGTTTCTCACTCATTCTCATTCTCATAAGAAGGGCGGTTTCTCACTCATTCTCATTCTCATAAGAAGGGCGGTTTCTCACTCGTTCTCATTCTCATAAGAAGGGCGGTTTCTCACTCATTCTCATTCTCATAAGAAGGGCGGTTTCTCACTCGTTCTCATTCTCATAAGAAGGGCGGTTTCTCACTCATTCTCATTCTCATAAGAAGGGCGGTTTCTCACTCATTCTCATAAGAAGGGCGGTTTCTCACTCGTTCTCATTCTCATAAGAAGGGCGGTTTCTCACTCATTCTCATTCTCATAAGAAGGGCGGTTTCTCACTCATTCTCATTCTCATAAGAAGGGCGGTTTCTCACTCATTCTCATTCTCATAAGAAGGGCGGTTTCTCACTCATTCTCATTCTCATAAGAAGGGCGGTTTCTCACTCATTCTCATTCTCATAAGAAGGGCGGTTTCTCACTCATTCTCATTCTCATAAGAAGGGCGGTTTCTCACTCATTCTCATAAGAAGGGCGGTTTCTCACTCATTCTCATTCTCATAAGAAGGGCGGTTTCTCACTCATTCTCATTCTCATAAGAAGGGCGGTTTCTCACTCATTCTCATTCTCATAAGAAGGGCGGTTTCTCACTCATTCTCATTCTCATAAGAAGGGCGGTTTCTCACTCATTCTCATTCTCATAAGAAGGGCGGTTTCTCACTCATTCTCATTCTCATAAGAAGGGCGGTTTCTCACTCATTCTCATTCTCATAAGAAGGGCGGTTTCTCACTCATTCTCATTCTCATAAGAAGGGCGGTTTCTCACTCATTCTCATTCTCATAAGAAGGGCGGTTTCTCACTCATTCTCATTCTCATAAGAAGGGCGGTTTCTCACTCATTCTCATTCTCATAAGAAGGGCGGTTTCTCACTCATTCTCATTCTCATAAGAAGGGCGGTTTCTCACTCATTCTCATTCTCATAAGAAGGGCGGTTTCTCACTCATTCTCATTCTCATAAGAAGGGCGGTTTCTCACTCGTTCTCATTCTCATAAGAAGGGCGGTTTCTCACTCATTCTCATTCTCATAAGAAGGGCGGTTTCTCACTCATTCTCATTCTCATAAGAAGGGCGGTTTCTCACTCATTCTCATTCTCATAAGAAGGGCGGTTTCTCACTCATTCTCATTCTCATAAGAAGGGCGGTTTCTCACTCATTCTCATTCTCATAAGAAGGGCGGTTTCTCACTCATTCTCATTCTCATAAGAAGGGCGGTTTCTCACTCATTCTCATTCTCATAAGAAGGGCGGTTTCTCACTCATTCTCATTCTCATAAGAAGGGCGGTTTCTCACTCATTCTCATAAGAAGGGCGGTTTCTCACTCATTCTCATTCTCATAAGAAGGGCGGTTTCTCACTCATTCTCATTCTCATAAGAAGGGCGGTTTCTCACTCATTCTCATTCTCATAAGAAGGGCGGTTTCTCACTCATTCTCATTCTCATAAGAAGGGCGGTTTCTCACTCGTTCTCATTCTCATAAGAAGGGCGGTTTCTCACTCATTCTCATTCTCATAAGAAGGGCGGTTTCTCACTCATTCTCATTCTCATAAGAAGGGCGGTTTCTCACTCATTCTCATTCTCATAAGAAGGGCGGTTTCTCACTCATTCTCATTCTCATAAGAAGGGCGGTTTCTCACTCGTTCTCATTCTCATAAGAAGGGCGGTTTCTCACTCATTCTCATTCTCATAAGAAGGGCGGTTTCTCACTCATTCTCATTCTCATAAGAAGGGCGGTTTCTCACTCATTCTCATTCTCATAAGAAGGGCGGTTTCTCACTCGTTCTCATTCTCATAAGAAGGGCGGTTTCTCACTCATTCTCATTCTCATAAGAAGGGCGGTTTCTCACTCATTCTCATAAGAAGGGCGGTTTCTCACTCATTCTCATTCTCATAAGAAGGGCGGTTTCTCACTCATTCTCATTCTCATAAGAAGGGCGGTTTCTCACTCATTCTCATTCTCATAAGAAGGGCGGTTTCTCACTCATTCTCATTCTCATAAGAAGGGCGGTTTCTCACTCATTCTCATTCTCATAAGAAGGGCGGTTTCTCACTCATTCTCATTCTCATAAGAAGGGCGGTTTCTCACTCATTCTCATTCTCATAAGAAGGGCGGTTTCTCACTCATTCTCATTCTCATAAGAAGGGCGGTTTCTCACTCATTCTCATTCTCATAAGAAGGGCGGTTTCTCACTCATTCTCATTCTCATAAGAAGGGCGGTTTCTCACTCATTCTCATTCTCATAAGAAGGGCGGTTTCTCACTCATTCTCATTCTCATAAGAAGGGCGGTTTCTCACTCATTCTCATTCTCATAAGAAGGGCGGTTTCTCACTCATTCTCATTCTCATAAGAAGGGCGGTTTCTCACTCATTCTCATTCTCATAAGAAGGGCGGTTTCTCACTCATTCTCATTCTCATAAGAAGGGCGGTTTCTCACTCATTCTCATTCTCATAAGAAGGGCGGTTTCTCACTCATTCTCATTCTCATAAGAAGGGCGGTTTCTCACTCATTCTCATTCTCATAAGAAGGGCGGTTTCTCACTCATTCTCATTCTCATAAGAAGGGCGGTTTCTCACTCATTCTCATTCTCATAAGAAGGGCGGTTTCTCACTCATTCTCATTCTCATAAGAAGGGCGGTTTCTCACTCATTCTCATTCTCATAAGAAGGGCGGTTTCTCACTCGTTCTCATTCTCATAAGAAGGGCGGTTTCTCACTCATTCTCATTCTCATAAGAAGGGCGGTTTCTCACTCATTCTCATTCTCATAAGAAGGGCGGTTTCTCACTCATTCTCATTCTCATAAGAAGGGCGGTTTCTCACTCATTCTCATTCTCATAAGAAGGGCGGTTTCTCACTCATTCTCATTCTCATAAGAAGGGCGGTTTCTCACTCATTCTCATTCTCATAAGAAGGGCGGTTTCTCACTCATTCTCATTCTCATAAGAAGGGCGGTTTCTCACTCGTTCTCATTCTCATAAGAAGGGCGGTTTCTCACTCATTCTCATTCTCATAAGAAGGGCGGTTTCTCACTCATTCTCATTCTCATAAGAAGGGCGGTTTCTCACTCATTCTCATTCTCATAAGAAGGGCGGTTTCTCACTCATTCTCATTCTCATAAGAAGGGCGGTTTCTCACTCATTCTCATTCTCATAAGAAGGGCGGTTTCTCACTCATTCTCATTCTCATAAGAAGGGCGGTTTCTCACTCGTTCTCATTCTCATAAGAAGGGCGGTTTCTCACTCATTCTCATTCTCATAAGAAGGGCGGTTTCTCACTCATTCTCATAAGAAGGGCGGTTTCTCACTCATTCTCATTCTCATAAGAAGGGCGGTTTCTCACTCATTCTCATTCTCATAAGAAGGGCGGTTTCTCACTCATTCTCATTCTCATAAGAAGGGCGGTTTCTCACTCATTCTCATTCTCATAAGAAGGGCGGTTTCTCACTCATTCTCATTCTCATAAGAAGGGCGGTTTCTCACTCATTCTCATTCTCATAAGAAGGGCGGTTTCTCACTCGTTCTCATTCTCATAAGAAGGGCGGTTTCTCACTCATTCTCATTCTCATAAGAAGGGCGGTTTCTCACTCATTCTCATAAGAAGGGCGGTTTCTCACTCATTCTCATTCTCATAAGAAGGGCGGTTTCTCACTCATTCTCATTCTCATAAGAAGGGCGGTTTCTCACTCATTCTCATTCTCATAAGAAGGGCGGTTTCTCACTCATTCTCATTCTCATAAGAAGGGCGGTTTCTCACTCATTCTCATTCTCATAAGAAGGGCGGTTTCTCACTCATTCTCATTCTCATAAGAAGGGCGGTTTCTCACTCATTCTCATTCTCATAAGAAGGGCGGTTTCTCACTCATTCTCATTCTCATAAGAAGGGCGGTTTCTCACTCATTCTCATTCTCATAAGAAGGGCGGTTTCTCACTCATTCTCATTCTCATAAGAAGGGCGGTTTCTCACTCATTCTCATTCTCATAAGAAGGGCGGTTTCTCACTCATTCTCATTCTCATAAGAAGGGCGGTTTCTCACTCATTCTCATTCTCATAAGAAGGGCGGTTTCTCACTCATTCTCATTCTCATAAGAAGGGCGGTTTCTCACTCATTCTCATTCTCATAAGAAGGGCGGTTTCTCACTCATTCTCATTCTCATAAGAAGGGCGGTTTCTCACTCATTCTCATTCTCATAAGAAGGGCGGTTTCTCACTCATTCTCATTCTCATAAGAAGGGCGGTTTCTCACTCATTCTCATTCTCATAAGAAGGGCGGTTTCTCACTCATTCTCATTCTCATAAGAAGGGCGGTTTCTCACTCATTCTCATAAGAAGGGCGGTTTCTCACTCATTCTCATTCTCATAAGAAGGGCGGTTTCTCACTCATTCTCATAAGAAGGGCGGTTTCTCACTCATTCTCATTCTCATAAGAAGGGCGGTTTCTCACTCATTCTCATTCTCATAAGAAGGGCGGTTTCTCACTCATTCTCATTCTCATAAGAAGGGCGGTTTCTCACTCATTCTCATTCTCATAAGAAGGGCGGTTTCTCACTCATTCTCATTCTCATAAGAAGGGCGGTTTCTCACTCATTCTCATTCTCATAAGAAGGGCGGTTTCTCACTCATTCTCATTCTCATAAGAAGGGCGGTTTCTCACTCATTCTCATTCTCATAAGAAGGGCGGTTTCTCACTCATTCTCATTCTCATAAGAAGGGCGGTTTCTCACTCATTCTCATAAGAAGGGCGGTTTCTCTCTCATTCTCATTCTCATAAGAAGGGCGGTTTCTCATTCATTCTCATAAGAAGGGCGGTTTCTCACTCATTCTCATTCTCATAAGAAGGGCGGTTTCTCACTCATTCTCATTCTCATAAGAAGGGCGGTTTCTCACTCATTCTCATTCTCATAAGAAGGGCGGTTTCTCACTCATTCTCATTCTCATAAGAAGGGCGGTTTCTCACTCATTCTCATTCTCATAAGAAGGGCGGTTTCTCACTCATTCTCATTCTCATAAGAAGGGCGGTTTCTCACTCATTCTCATAAGAAGGGCGGTTTCTCACTCATTCTCATTCTCATAAGAAGGGCGGTTTCTCACTCATTCTCATAAGAAGGGCGGTTTCTCACTCATTCTCATTCTCATAAGAAGGGCGGTTTCTCATTCATTCTCATAAGAAGGGCGGTTTCTCACTCATTCTCATTCTCATAAGAAGGGCGGTTTCTCATTCATTCTCATAAGAAGGGCGGTTTCTCATTCATTCTCATAAGAAGGGCGGTTTCTCACTCATTCTCATTCTCATAAGAAGGGCGGTTTCTCACTCATTCTCATTCTCATAAGAAGGGCGGTTTCTCACTCATTCTCATTCTCATAAGAAGGGCGGTTTCTCACTCATTCTCATTCTCATAAGAAGGGCGGTTTCTCACTCATTCTCATTCTCATAAGAAGGGCGGTTTCTCACTCATTCTCATTCTCATAAGAAGGGCGGTTTCTCACTCATTCTCATTCTCATAAGAAGGGCGGTTTCTCACTCATTCTCATAAGAAGGGAGGTTTCTCACTCATTCTCATAAGAAGGGCGGTTTCTCACTCATTCTCATAAGAAGGGCGGTTTCTCACTCATTCTCATAAGAAGGGCGGTTTCTCACTCATTCTCATAAGAAGGGCGGTTTCTCACTCATTCTCATTCTCATAAGAAGGGCGGTTTCTCACTCATTCTCATAAGAAGGGCGGTTTCTCACTCATTCTCATAAGAAGGGCGGTTTCTCACTCATTCTCATTCTCATAAGAAGGGCGGTTTCTCACTCATTCTCATAAGAAGGGCGGTTTCTCACTCATTCTCATTCTCATAAGAAGGGCGGTTTCTCACTCATTCTCATTCTCATAAGAAGGGCGGTTTCTCACTCATTCTCATAAGAAGGGCGGTTTCTCACTCATTCTCATTCTCATAAGAAGGGCGGTTTCTCACTCATTCTCATTCTCATAAGAAGGGCGGTTTCTCACTCATTCTCATTCTCATAAGAAGGGCGGTTTCTCACTCATTCTCATAAGAAGGGCGGTTTCTCACTCATTCTCATTCTCATAAGAAGGGCGGTTTCTCACTCATTCTCATAAGAAGGGCGGTTTCTCACTCATTCTCATTCTCATAAGAAGGGCGGTTTCTCACTCATTCTCATTCTCATAAGAAGGGCGGTTTCTCACTCATTCTCATTCTCATAAGAAGGGCGGTTTCTCACTCATTCTCATTCTCATAAGAAGGGCGGTTTCTCACTCATTCTCATAAGAAGGGCGGTTTCTCACTCATTCTCATAAGAAGGGCGGTTTCTCACTCATTCTCATAAGAAGGGCGGTTTCTCACTCATTCTCATTCTCATAAGAAGGGCGGTTTCTCACTCATTCTCATTCTCATAAGAAGGGCGGTTTCTCACTCATTCTCATAAGAAGGGCGGTTTCTCACTCATTCTCATTCTCATAAGAAGGGCGGTTTCTCACTCATTCTCATAAGAAGGGCGGTTTCTCACTCATTCTCATTCTCATAAGAAGGGCGGTTTCTCACTCATTCTCATAAGAAGGGCGGTTTCTCACTCATTCTCATTCTCATAAGAAGGGCGGTTTCTCACTCATTCTCATTCTCATAAGAAGGGCGGTTTCTCACTCATTCTCATAAGAAGGGCGGTTTCTCACTCATTCTCATTCTCATAAGAAGGGAGGTTTCTCACTCATTCTCATAAGAAGGGCGGTTTCTCACTCATTCTCATAAGAAGGGCGGTTTCTCACTCATTCTCATAAGAAGGGAGGTTTCTCACTCATTCTCATAAGAAGGGCGGTTTCTCACTCATTCTCATAAGAAGGGCGGTTTCTCACTCATTCTCATAAGAAGGGCGGTTTCTCACTCATTCTCATAAGAAGGGCGGTTTCTCACTCATTCTCATAAGAAGGGCGGTTTCTCACTCATTCTCATAAGAAGGGCGGTTTCTCACTCATTCTCATTCTCATAAGAAGGGCGGTTTCTCACTCATTCTCATAAGAAGGGCGGTTTCTCACTCATTCTCATTCTCATAAGAAGGGCGGTTTCTCACTCATTCTCATTCTCATAAGAAGGGCGGTTTCTCACTCATTCTCATAAGAAGGGCGGTTTCTCACTCATTCTCATTCTCATAAGAAGGGCGGTTTCTCACTCATTCTCATAAGAAGGGCGGTTTCTCACTCATTCTCATTCTCATAAGAAGGGCGGTTTCTCACTCATTCTCATTCTCATAAGAAGGGCGGTTTCTCACTCATTCTCATAAGAAGGGCGGTTTCTCACTCATTCTCATAAGAAGGGCGGTTTCTCACTCATTCTCATAAGAAGGGCGGTTTCTCACTCATTCTCATAAGAAGGGCGGTTTCTCACTCATTCTCATAAGAAGGGCGGTTTCTCACTCATTCTCATAAGAAGGGCGGTTTCTCACTCATTCTCATAAGAAGGGCGGTTTCTCACTCATTCTCATAAGAAGGGCGGTTTCTCACTCATTCTCATAAGAAGGGCGGTTTCTCACTCATTCTCATTCTCATAAGAAGGGCGGTTTCTCACTCATTCTCATTCTCATAAGAAGGGCGGTTTCTCACTCATTCTCATTCTCATAAGAAGGGCGGTTTCTCACTCATTCTCATAAGAAGGGCGGTTTCTCACTCATTCTCATAAGAAGGGCGGTTTCTCACTCATTCTCATAAGAAGGGCGGTTTCTCACTCATTCTCATAAGAAGGGCGGTTTCTCACTCATTCTCATAAGAAGGGCGGTTTCTCACTCATTCTCATAAGAAGGGCGGTTTCTCACTCATTCTCATAAGAAGGGCGGTTTCTCACTCATTCTCATAAGAAGGGCGGTTTCTCACTCATTCTCATTCTCATAAGAAGGGCGGTTTCTCACTCATTCTCATAAGAAGGGCGGTTTCTCACTCATTCTCATAAGAAGGGCGGTTTCTCACTCATTCTCATAAGAAGGGCGGTTTCTCACTCATTCTCATAAGAAGGGCGGTTTCTCACTCATTCTCATTCTCATAAGAAGGGCGGTTTCTCACTCATTCTCATAAGAAGGGCGGTTTCTCACTCATTCTCATAAGAAGGGCGGTTTCTCACTCATTCTCATTCTCATAAGAAGGGCGGTTTCTCACTCATTCTCATTCTCATAAGAAGGGCGGTTTCTCACTCATTCTCATAAGAAGGGCGGTTTCTCACTCATTCTCATAAGAAGGGCGGTTTCTCACTCATTCTCATTCTCATAAGAAGGGCGGTTTCTCACTCATTCTCATAAGAAGGGCGGTTTCTCACTCATTCTCATAAGAAGGGCGGTTTCTCACTCATTCTCATAAGAAGGGCGGTTTCTCACTCATTCTCATAAGAAGGGCGGTTTCTCACTCATTCTCATAAGAAGGGCGGTTTCTCACTCATTCTCATAAGAAGGGCGGTTTCTCACTCATTCTCATAAGAAGGGCGGTTTCTCACTCATTCTCATAAGAAGGGCGGTTTCTCACTCATTCTCATAAGAAGGGCGGTTTCTCACTCATTCTCATAAGAAGGGCGGTTTCTCACTCATTCTCATTCTCATAAGAAGGGCGGTTTCTCACTCATTCTCATTCTCATAAGAAGGGCGGTTTCTCACTCATTCTCATAAGAAGGGCGGTTTCTCACTCATTCTCATAAGAAGGGCGGTTTCTCACTCATTCTCATAAGAAGGGCGGTTTCTCACTCATTCTCATAAGAAGGGCGGTTTCTCACTCATTCTCATTCTCATAAGAAGGGCGGTTTCTCACTCATTCTCATTCTCATAAGAAGGGCGGTTTCTCACTCATTCTCATAAGAAGGGCGGTTTCTCACTCATTCTCATAAGAAGGGCGGTTTCTCACTCATTCTCATAAGAAGGGCGGTTTCTCACTCATTCTCATAAGAAGGGCGGTTTCTCACTCATTCTCATAAGAAGGGCGGTTTCTCACTCATTCTCATAAGAAGGGCGGTTTCTCACTCATTCTCATAAGAAGGGCGGTTTCTCACTCATTCTCATAAGAAGGGCGGTTTCTCACTCATTCTCATAAGAAGGGCGGTTTCTCACTCATTCTCATTCTCATAAGAAGGGCGGTTTCTCACTCATTCTCATAAGAAGGGCGGTTTCTCACTCATTCTCATAAGAAGGGCGGTTTCTCACTCATTCTCATAAGAAGGGCGGTTTCTCACTCATTCTCATTCTCATAAGAAGGGCGGTTTCTCACTCATTCTCATAAGAAGGGCGGTTTCTCACTCATTCTCATAAGAAGGGCGGTTTCTCACTCATTCTCATAAGAAGGGCGGTTTCTCACTCATTCTCATAAGAAGGGCGGTTTCTCACTCATTCTCATTCTCATAAGAAGGGCGGTTTCTCACTCATTCTCATAAGAAGGGCGGTTTCTCACTCATTCTCATAAGAAGGGCGGTTTCTCACTCATTCTCATTCTCATAAGAAGGGCGGTTTCTCACTCATTCTCATTCTCATAAGAAGGGCGGTTTCTCACTCATTCTCATAAGAAGGGCGGTTTCTCACTCATTCTCATTCTCATAAGAAGGGCGGTTTCTCACTCATTCTCATAAGAAGGGCGGTTTCTCACTCATTCTCATTCTCATAAGAAGGGCGGTTTCTCACTCATTCTCATTCTCATAAGAAGGGCGGTTTCTCACTCATTCTCATTCTCATAAGAAGGGCGGTTTCTCACTCATTCTCATTCTCATAAGAAGGGCGGTTTCTCACTCATTCTCATAAGAAGGGCGGTTTCTCACTCATTCTCATTCTCATAAGAAGGGCGGTTTCTCACTCATTCTCATTCTCATAAGAAGGGCGGTTTCTCACTCATTCTCATAAGAAGGGCGGTTTCTCACTCATTCTCATTCTCATAAGAAGGGCGGTTTCTCACTCATTCTCATTCTCATAAGAAGGGCGGTTTCTCACTCATTCTCATAAGAAGGGCGGTTTCTCACTCATTCTCATAAGAAGGGCGGTTTCTCACTCATTCTCATTCTCATAAGAAGGGCGGTTTCTCACTCATTCTCATAAGAAGGGCGGTTTCTCACTCATTCTCATTCTCATAAGAAGGGCGGTTTCTCACTCATTCTCATAAGAAGGGCGGTTTCTCACTCATTCTCATAAGAAGGGCGGTTTCTCACTCATTCTCATTCTCATAAGAAGGGCGGTTTCTCACTCATTCTCATTCTCATAAGAAGGGCGGTTTCTCACTCATTCTCATAAGAAGGGCGGTTTCTCACTCATTCTCATAAGAAGGGCGGTTTCTCACTCATTCTCATTCTCATAAGAAGGGCGGTTTCTCACTCATTCTCATAAGAAGGGCGGTTTCTCACTCATTCTCATAAGAAGGGCGGTTTCTCACTCATTCTCATTCTCATAAGAAGGGCGGTTTCTCACTCATTCTCATAAGAAGGGCGGTTTCTCACTCATTCTCATTCTCATAAGAAGGGCGGTTTCTCACTCATTCTCATAAGAAGGGCGGTTTCTCACTCATTCTCATAAGAAGGGCGGTTTCTCACTCATTCTCATTCTCATAAGAAGGGCGGTTTCTCACTCATTCTCATTCTCATAAGAAGGGCGGTTTCTCACTCATTCTCATTCTCATAAGAAGGGCGGTTTCTCACTCATTCTCATAAGAAGGGCGGTTTCTCACTCATTCTCATAAGAAGGGCGGTTTCTCACTCATTCTCA
>NC_091567.1:14610307-14612807 GCF_042767895.1 Penaeus vannamei
CGAGCGATAGAGAAATTGGTGGACTGATAAGAGAAAAACAGAAGTGAAGATTAACGACAAAATATTTGATTTTCAGCGCTTATGGTTCGCCAAAAATGAAATAAAATGAAGATAGAAAATAAATAACGTCTGTGGTTTATCAGAAATTAAATAGAATAAGATAAAAGATAAATAGATAAATAGAAAATGTAATCGGGTTCGTATATCTTAATTTTTTTGTGTGTATGTGTGTTTTATTGATAATTATGTTGATTGTTCTTGATATCCCGCAATTCGTAAGCAGATAATTATGGAACTAATTAACATAACGAAACGTATACATATACAGCCAAAATGACAACACACACACACACTCACACACACACACACACACACACACACACACACACACATACACACACACACACACACACACACACACATACACAAACACACAAACACACAAACACACACACATACACACACAAACACACAAACACACACACACAAACACACATACACAAGCACACAAACACACACAAACACACACACACACACACACACACACACACACACACACATACACACACACACACACACACAAGCACACAAACACAAAAACACAGACACATCTACGTATACACATGTACAAAGACACATACATGAAGACATCCACACATCTCTTCACACGTACACGAAAACACAAACACACACACACAATTAGCGAGATAACACCGGTATCTATATAAACAGATATACGTCGATACGCCACGGTGATTGCTCCAAGCACACTAGATAAAAGATAAGAAAAAAAGATAATCCAACTTTTTATCGGATTATAAGATTGGATGAATGGTAATTAAGGTCGTTGAGGGGGAGAGGTAGGGAGAGGGGGGGGTGAAGGGAAGGGAGAGGGGGTGAAGGGAAGGAAGTGGGGGTGAAGGGAAGGGAGAAGAGAGGGATGGAGGGAGGGGAGAGGTAGAGAGAGGGGATGAGGGAAGGGAGAAGGGGAGGGGTGAAAGGTAGGGAGAGAGGATGAGGAAGGGAGGGGGATGAGGAAGGGAGAGGGGGGTGAAAGGTAGGGAGAGAGGATGAGGTGAATGGAGAGGGGAGGGGTGAAAGGTAGGAGAGGGATGAGGGGAAGGGAGAGGGATGAGGGGAACGGAGAGGGGGAGGGTGAAAGGTAGGAGAGGGGATGAGAGGAAGGAGAGGGGGAGGGGTGAAAGGTAGGGAGAGGGGATGAGGAAGGGGGAAGGGAGGGGTGAAAGGTAGGGAGAGAAGATGAGGGGAAGGGAGAGGGGGAGGGTGAAAGGTAGGGAGGGGATGAGGGAAGGGAGAGGGAGGGGTGAAAGGTAGGGAGAGGGGATGAGGGGAAGGGAGAGGGAGGGTGAAAGGTAGGGAGAGGGGATGAGGGGAAGGGAGAGGGGAGGGGTGAAAGGTAGGGAGAGGGATGAGGGGAAGGGAGAGGAGGGTGAAAGGTAGGGAGAGAGGATGAGGGGAAGGGAGAGGGGAGGGGTGAAAGGTAGAGGAAGATGAGGGGAAGGGAGAGGAGGGTGAAAGGTAGGGAGAGGGGATGAGGAAGGGAGAGGGAGGGGTGAAAAGTAGGGAGAGGGGATGAGGGGAAGGGAGAGAGGGAGGGGCGAAGGTAGGGAAAGGGAAGGGATGAGGGGAAGGGAGAGGGGAGGGTGAAAGGTAGAGAGAGGGGATGAGGGGAAGGGAGGGAGGGGCGAAAGGTAGGGAGAGAGGATGAGGGGAAGGGAGAGGGAGGGGTGAAAGGTAGGAGAGGGGATAAGGGGAAGGGAGAGGGGAGGGGTGAAAGGCAGGGAGAGGATGAGGGGAAGGGAGAGGGGAGGGGCGAAAGGTAGGGAGAGAGGATGAGGGGAAGGGGAGAGGGAGGGTGAAAGGTAGGGAGAGGGGATGAGGGGAAGGGAGAGGGGAGGGGTGAAAGGTAGGGAGAGGGGATAAGGGGGAAGGGAGAGGGGAGGGGTGAAAGGTAGAGAGGGGATGAGGGGAAGGGAAAGGGGAGGGGTGAAAGGTAGGGAGAGGGGATAAGGGGAAGGGAGAGGGGGAGGGTGAAAGGCAGGGAGAGAGGATGAGGGAAGGGGAGAGGGGAGGGGCGAAAGGTAGGGAGAGAGGATGAGGGGAAGGAGAGGGAGGGGTGAAAGGTAGAGAGAGGGGGATGAGGGGAAGGGAGGAGGGAGGGGCGAAAGGTAGGGAGAGAGGATGAGGGGGAAGGGAGGGAGGGTGAAAGGTAGGGAGAGGGGATAAGGGAAGGGAGAGGGAGGGGTGAAAGGCAGGGAGAGAGGATGAGGGGAAGGGAGAGAGGGGGGCGAAAGGTAGGGAGAGAGGATGAGGGGAAGGGAGGGGGAGGGGTGAAAGGTAGGGAGAGGGGATGAGGGGAAGGAGAGGGAGGGGTGAAAGGTAGGGAGAGGGGATAAGGGGAAGGGAGAGGGGGGTGAAAGGTAGAGAGGGGATGAGGGGAAGGGAAAGGGGAGGGGTGAAAGGTAGGAGAGGGGATAAG
>NC_091567.1:14625307-14645307 GCF_042767895.1 Penaeus vannamei
TAGAATACTAATCATGATACTAATAATGATGACGGTGATAATATTAGTAATATTAATGATAATGAAAAATGATGATAGCAATAATAATATGAAGAATCACAGTAATGTTGATGATAAGATTAATAGCAATAATGACATTTATAATAATGATGATGACAATGATGGTGATAGAATACAGATAATGAATAATGATAATGGCAATAATGATGATAACAATAATAATGACAATAATGATGATAACAATGACAATGACAATAATGATGATAACAATAATAATGGCAATAACAATGGTAATAATAGTAATAATAGTAGTAATAATCATAACAATAATAACAACAATGATAATGATAAGAATAAGAATAAGAATAATGACAATGACAATAAAGATAATAATAGTACTCAAAGTAATGATAATGATGATATTGATCTTGACAATAATGATTATAATGATGACAGCATAATGATAACGACAATAGCAATAATAATGATAAAGGTACTGATAAAAATATCCGCCCCTCCCCCCCTCCCCCCCTCCCCCGTGCCTCCCCTCCCCCCCTCCCTCCTCTTTATCACTTAATGTTTCATTCCCCTTCAACATCGGCAACAGCAGATACAACTCATGTCTTATAACTTCTATCATTATCGTTATTGTTGTTGTGGTTGTTGTTGTTATTATCATTATCATTATCATCGTTGTTATTGATAATGATAATGATAGTGATAATAGTAATAGTAATAAAAGTAAGGATAATAATAACGATAATGATTAAAATGATAACAATAATAATGATGAGAGTGACAATGATGATAGTAACGATGATGATAATGATACTACTACTACTAAGGCAAATGATGATGAAGATAATAATGATAATAATGATAATGATAATAATATCAATACTAGCATAATAATAAAGATAATGAAAACAGTTATGATGATAATGATAATAGCAATAATGATGCTAACAATAATATCAATAATGATAATGGTAATGATAATGATAATAATGATAACAATGATATGAGTAATGATTAGTAATAATTGAAACTAAGGATAACAACAACAATTATAATAACAGTTATGATAATTGTGATAATGATAATGATGATGATAACTACAAGTAGAGCATACCTCCGCCAAGGCACAAAGAATGACATTAAAATCCCCTTTTCCGAGTAGACAGGAGACGCCCGAGAACATAATAATAATAATAATAATAATAATAATAATAATAATAATAATAATAATAATAATAATAATAATGATAATAATAAAAGGCGGAGGCAAGGCGATAGAGGTAATGACGCAAGCATGAAAAAAAAATCGTTAATCTGGATCACCACCAAAATTTAATGGAATCTGAGTTAGGGTAATTAGACACACCCTTAAAAATTTCTTCGTAAGTTTTTTGAGTTTTCCTGCTAACAAACGAACAAGTGATATCCAAGTCGCCACCAAAATGTAATGTCATCTAAGTTAGGCTAAACCACACTTATGGTAAAAAAAAAATAAAAAAAATCTATTCATAACATTTTGAATTCCATGAAAACCAACGAACAAACAAACAAACAAACTAATTAACTAACCAACGAGGACCAAAAACATACCTTCCTTGGCGGAGGTAATGCCAGTAGTAGTAATAAGAATTATAGTGGTAATGAGGATAGAAAAAAAAAGATAATTATAATAGAAATAGTTATAATGATGATCATGACAATAAGGATAGTAAATATAATGGTAACAATGACAGTAAAAATAACAATAGTGATAATGCTAACAATCGTAACGGCAATAATAATGATGATAATGAAAATGATGATAACAATAAGATAATACTTATCATGATGGTAGTAATGATAACAGTAGTAGTAGTAATAATGATTATGATGATTATGATAACAATAACAAAAAAAGATAACCATACCAACAATAGTTACAAAATACAAGTCTTATCTCCAAGCTTCGCTGAAAATCCTATTTTTAACCATATCAGTCTCAAATTGATATTGGCGAGGAATTAATTTTGGCGACGAAAGATGTCAAACAACTCCGCGAATATTAACGCTCGCGAATTTATACATCGGCGATTGGCGGTGAGTTCAAAGGAGAATATTTGGTAGATCACACTGTTATTATTTTTATTGTGGTTGTATGTTGTCGCTATCATTATTACACTTATTGCAATCTCGATTATTGTCAGTCTATTGGTATTAGGATCATGATTTGATTTTTTTTTCATTGTTTTATTATTATTTTTTTTATTTATAGTTATTACATTTTTTCGTATTAAGGTAGCGCCGCGGGTTTGTCTTTTAATATCACTGTCTTCATTATTGTATTAATTTTAGTGTCTTTGTTATCAACATTATGATTATATTCTCGGGACGTTTTGTGTCTTTATCAAGGTTTTTTTATTACTTATTAATTTATATATTAACGAAACAATTTTTTTTCATAATTGATTTTCATAATTGATATTGGAGAAGGGGAGGGAATGATAGATTGTTAGATAGATAGATAGAAAGAGAAAGTTTTTCTTATTTGACAAATCTATTGAGAAAGAGAAAGTGAGAGAGAGAGAGAGAGAGAGAGAGAAAGAGAGAGAGAGAGAGAGAGAGAGAGAGAGATAGAGAGAGAGAGAGAGAGAGAGAGAGAGAGAGAGAGAGAGCGAGAGTGCGAGAGAGCGAGAGAGACAGAGAAAGAGAGAGAGAGAGAGAAATATATATATATATATATATATATATATATATATATATATATATATATATATAGATAGATAGATAGATAGATAGATAGATAGATAGATAGATAGATAGATAGATAGATAGACAGATAGACAAAAGGAGAGAGAGAGAGACTATGATAACAGAAAGAGAGAAAGAAAGGAAAATATAAACAGACTACAACGACACCTTATTCGTTCCGGAGAAAAAATAGAGCAAAAAAAAAAAAAAAAAAAAAGTAATTTAAGTGCTTTTTGACCTCCTGACCTCCAACCACATGTGTCATCTTCCTCTCTCCCCTTTTCCTCTTCTTTCCTTATTCTCTTCTTTCTCTCTCTCCTTCTCTTCGTCTTCCTCTTCTTCCAGATCTCTAGTTCTGTGTGCGTGCTCTCTTTTTCTTTCTTTCCTTTCTCCCTTAACCTGTCTCTTTCTTCATCTAATTCTTCCCTCCTTTCTTTGCATTCCTCTTCCTCCTTTTTTCTATCTCTCTCTTACCTATCCTTCTTCTAAGTGCATTCTTTTCTGTCTTTCGTCTTTTCCTCTCTTCGTTCCTCCTCTCCTCTACATCCTCATTCATCTTCTCTCTCTCCTGTTCTTTCCTCTTCCCCCTTTTATCTTGTCCATGTTGTGCCCAACTCTCTCTCTCTCTCTCTCTCTCTCTCTCTCTCTCTCTCTCTCTCTCTCTCTCTCTCTCTCTCTCTCTCTCTCTCTCTCTCTCTCTCTCTCTCTCTCTCTTTCTCTCACTCTTATTATCATCATTATCATCATCTAAATTCAATTATTATTCCTATTACTGTCTTTTATCATTATTATCATTATTACTCTTATCATTATCATTATTATTATTGTTATCCTTATTGTTAGTATTGTCATCATTATTATTATCATCATTATCATCATCCACATTGTTATTTGTATTATTATTACCATTTCCATCCTTGTTATTGCTATTATCATTATTATTATCATCCTTGTTGTTATCATTATAATTGTTAATCGTTATTATCATTATCATTACTGATATCATTATCATTATCAGCATCATTATTGCCACCACCATTATCATCATTATCATAATCATTGTTATCATCAATATTATCAATATCATTATCATCGTCATCTTCATCATGATTATCATCATCATCATTATCATTTCCTATCACTGTTATAACTATCATCAGCACAACTATTACGACAACTTCTGTTAATAGTTTGCGTTCTCTGCTATTATCTCTTAGTCCTTTTCTCTCCCTCTTCCTCTTTGACCATGTCCTCCTTTCGCTCTCTCGTTCTCTCTTGGCTCGTCCTCATTTTCCTTTTATCTCTTTTCCTATCTTGTTATTTTTCCATCTACTTTCCTTTCTCATCTTTCATTTCTTTTCTTTCTCTCTACCTTCATCTGCATCTCCTTTTTTCCTTCCCTTAATCTAACCTATCGATATTTTCGAATTTCTTTATTTTTTATTAATCTATCTATCTGTTTGTGTATCTATCTATCTGTACGTATATATATATTCTATTTGATTCTTTATTTTCAATTAGATTTACTTCACGAGAAATACCTTCGACCGAAACAAACTCCTGCATTACCCTTCTCCTCTTCCTCTCCCCTCCTCTCTCCTCATCTCCCCTCCCCGCGTCTCCTCTCTCTTCTCTCCTCCCCTCTCTTCGCCTCCCCTAATCTGCTTCCTCCTCCCTCCTCCCTCCTCTTCCCTCTTCTCCCCTCTCCTTCCCACCCCCCCTCCCCCTAGTGAACGATGGTGACGGCCATCTTGGAAGAGATTTCAACGGAGTCACTAAACCACTCTAGCGCAACCAACTATAATAATCTTCTGGCGAGGAAATCGGCACCAATACAGAATAAAAACACTCTCTAAAGAAAAGTAAGAAGAAAAGAAAAGAAAGACGAGAGAGAGGAAAAGAAAAGAGAAGAGATAAATCCAAAACTAAGTCCTGGAACGCACGGAATGTAGTCTTGGCCATTACAGGTACAGAACATTATGTCATCGTGAGGGAGTCCTTCTGGGAATTGGCACAGCGTTCCCCGGGCGACATCTGCTGCGGATCTCGTGCAGTCAGAGCTGATGTGTGTGTGAGTCTCTCTCTCTCTCTCTCTCTCTCTCTTCTCTTCCTCCGTCTGCGTTTTTGTCTGTCTCTGTCGCTGCTTTCTCTCTCGCTGTCTGTTTGTCTGTTTCGGCCTATTTTTCTTTTCTCTTTCTCTCTCTCTCTGTCTGTCTGTCTGTCTGTTTGTATGACTCTGCCTCTTTCTCTTTTCTCTGTCTCTCTCTCTCTTTCTCTCTCTCTCTCGCTCTCTCTCTCTCTCTCTCTCTCTCTCTCTCTCGCTCTCTCTCTCGCTCGCTCTCTCTCTCTCTCTCGCTCGCTCTCTCTCTCTCTCTCTCTCTCTCCCTCCCTCTCCCCCCTCTCCCTCTCCCTCCCTTTCCCTCCCTCTCCCTCTCCCTCCCTCCCTTCCTCCCTCCCTGCCCCCCCTCCTCTTTCTCCCCCTCTCTCTTATTCTATCTTCTCATCAAGAGCTGTCGCACATCTTCGTATTTCGATGTTCACTTTCCTCCATTTCTTTTCTCCCTCTATTTAATTATACAAAACAAGGAAGGATGACGTCACTCTGAAATGGTCCGTCGGCGGGATCACGACTCCAAACGCTATTGTCTGGGTGGAAATTAAAACGCGATGGAGAGGGAGGGAGAGGGAGGGAGAGGGAGGGAGGGAGGGAGAGGGAAGGAGGGAGGGAGGGAGGGAGAGGGAAGGAGGGAGAGAGAGGGAGGGAGGGAGGGAGAGAGGAAGAGAGGGAGGGAGAGAGGAAGGGAGGGAGGGAGAGAGGAAGGAGGGAGGGAGAAAGGAAGGGAGGGAGGGAGAGAGGAAGGGAGGGAGGGAGAGAGGAAGGGAGGAGGAGGAGGAGGGAGGGAGGGAGGGGGAGGGAGGGAGGAAGGAAGGGAGGGAGGGAGAGAGAAGGGAAGGAGGGAGAAAGGAAGGGAGGGAGGGAGAGAGGAAGGGAAGGCGAAGGGAGAGGGAGGGAGGGAGAGAGGAAGGGAAAGCGGAGGGAGAGAGGAAGGGAGCGGGAGGGAGAGAGGAAGGGAGCGGGAGGGAGAGAGGAAGGGAAGGAGAGGGAGAGAGGAAGGGAGGGAGGGAGAGAGGAAGGGAGGGAGGGAGGGGGATGGGAGGGACGGAGGGAGGGAGGGAGAGAGAGGGAGGGAGAGAGAGGGAGAGAGGAAGGGAGGGAGGGAGAGAGGAAGGGAGGGAGAGGGAGAGGAAGGGAGGGAGGGAGAGAGGAAGGGAAAGGGAGAGAGGAAGGGACAGGGAGAGGGAGAGAGGAAGGGAGGGGGAGAGGGAGAGAGGAAGGGAGGGGGAGAGGGAGAGGGAGTCGGAGAGGGAGGAAGGGAGGGAGGGAGAGGGAGGGAGGGAGGGAGAGGGAGGGAAGGAGGGAGAAGGGGAGGGAAAGAGGGAGAGGGAGGGAGGGATGGAGGGAGGGAGAGAGAGAGAGAGAGAGGGGGGGGAGGGAAGGAGAGAGGGAGAAAGATAGATAGATAGAGAGAGAGATTCCGGATTGAGAGAGAGAGCAGGAGAGGGGAGAGGGAGGCAGGAGGGAAAGGGAGGGGAGGGAGGAAGGGGAAAGGGAGGGAGAGAGGAAGGGAGGGAGGGAGAGGGAGGGAGGGAGGGAGGGAGGGAGGGAGGGAGAGGGAGGGAGGGAGGGAGGAGAGGGAGGGAGGGGGAGAGGGAGGGAGAGGGAGGGAGGGAGGGAGGGAGGGAGGGAGGAGGGAGAGGGAGGGAAGGAGGGAGAGGGAGGGAGGGAGGGAGAGGGAGGGAAAGGGAGAGGAAGGGAGGGAGGGAGAGGAAGGGAGGGAGGGAGAGGGAGGGAGGAAGGGAGGGAGAGGGAGGGAAGGAGGGAGAGGGAGGGAGAGGGAGGGAAGGAGGGAGAGGGAGGGAAGGAGGGAGAGGAAGGGAGGGAGGGAGGGAGAGAGAGAGAGAGAGAGAGGGGGAGGGAGGGAGGGAGAAAGATAGATAGATGCAAATAGATAGATAGATAGATAGAGAGAGAGAGAGATAGTGAGAGAGAGAGTGAGAGGGAGAGAGAGAGAGAGAGAGAGAGAGAGAGAGAGAGAGAAGAGAGAGAGAGAGAGAGAGAGAGAGAGAGAGAGAGAGAGAGAGAGAGAGAGAGAGAGAGAAAGAGAGAGAGAGAGGCAGACAGATAGAAATATATCCTGGATAGAGAAAGAGAAAGAGAAATAGAGAGAGAGACAGACAGATAGAGACAAAGACAAAGACAGAGACAGACAGACAAGGAAACACAGACAGATAGACAGGGAAAGACAGACAGACAGACAGACAGATAAACAGAGAGAGAGAAATCCCAGAGACAATGCGAGCGGGATCAGGAGTGGAAGCAGCGCAAGTGTCCCCAGGGGCGTGGGAAATCTGACGGGCGGCCGGTGGTTCCTAGAAAGGCTTGTGTTGTATTACTAGACGTCTGGGCTAGGTGGAGGAGGGAGGTGGAGGAGGGAGGAGGGAGGTGGAGGAGGGAGGTGGAGGAGGAAGGGGAGGTGGAGGGAGGGAGGAGGGAGGTGGAGGAGGAGGAGAGGGGTGGAGGAGGAAGGGGGAGGTGGAGGAGGGGGGTGGAGGAGGGGGAGGTGGAGGAGGAGGAGGGAGGTGGAGGGGGAGGTGGAGGAGGAAGGGGGAGGTGGAGGAGGGAGGTGGAGGTGGAGGAGGAGGGGTGGAGGAGGGAGGGGGAGGGTGGGAGAAGGAGGGGGTGGAGGAGGGGGGGAGGTGGAGGAGGAAGGGGAGGTGGAGAAGGAGTGGAAGGTGGAGGAGGAGGGGAGGTGGAGGAGGATGGGGGAGGTGGAGGAGATGGGGAGGGGGAGGTGGAGAAGGTGAGGGAGGTGGAGGGAAGGAGGGGTGGAGGAGAAGGGGGAGGTGGAGGAGGAGGGGGAGGTGGAGGAGGGAGGGAGGAGGTGGAGAAATGGGAAGGTGGAGGAAGGGGGAGGTGGAGGAGGGGAAGGTGTAGGAGGAGGGAGAGGTGGGGGAGGGGGAGGTGGAGGAGGAGGGGGGAGGGGGTGGAGGAGGAGGGGGGAGGTGGAGAAATGGGAAGGTGGAGGAAGGGGGAGGTGGAGGAGGGGGGGAAGGTGTAGGAGGAGGGAGAGGTGGAGGAGGGGGAGGGGGAAGGTGGAGGTGGGGGAGTTGGAGGGGGAGGGAGGTGGAGGAGGGGGGAGGTAGGGGAAGGGGAAGGTGGAGGAGGAAGAAGGTGTAGGAGGAGGGGAGGGGGAGGAGGGGGAAAGTGAAGGAGGGAGAAGGTGGAGGAGGGAGAAGTTGGAGGACGGGGAAGGTGGAGGAGGGGGAGGAGGAGGAGGGGGGGGGAAGGTGGAGGAGGGGGAAGGTGGAGGAAGTAGGGAGGAGCAAGGGCGGTTGTAGAGGGGGCGTAGTGGAGAAGTAAAATGGCTTTTGAATGATTAAATTTAAGGCAAATAATATGGCACCAATTTTTTAAAATGAAAAACATGTAATCTTGTGTTTTCTTAATTCTTCTCCCATTCTCTCATTCTTATTCCATTTCTCTCTCTTTGCGTGTTCATTTGTCTATGTTTGTCTGTCTTTCACCCACACACAAACTCTCTCTCTCTCTCTCTCTCTGTCTCTCTATCGCTCTCTCTATTTCTCTCTCATTCTCTCTCTCTCTCTCTCTCTCTCTCTCTCTCTCTATCTAGCTCTCTATCTCTCTTTTTCTCTCTATCTATATATCTCTTTCTCTTTCTCTCTCTATCTCTCTTTCTCTGTCTCTCTCTATCTCTCTTCCTCTCTTCCTTCCTCTCTTCCTCCCTCCCTCCCTCCCTCTCTTTCTCTCTTTTTCTCCCCCCCTCCCTCCCCCCCCCCCACTTCTCGCTCTCTCTCTCTATCTCTCTCTCTCTCACGCTCTCTTTATCATACCAAATTATCGAATCAATCCCGTACAAAAACAATATTATATATCACAATTAATGCTTTTGCGACCGTGACAATAGGAGCTGCAAAGGCGACACCTGGTATGAGTACTCCGAATGGTACATTAACGATTAATGAACTTGCATTGCTAATGGAAATGCCCCCACTCAGACTGAGAAGGAAGGGAGGGAAGGGAAAATATAGATATCTATGGACAGGTATATACATACTCGTATATGTATATTTATGAATATATATATGTATATGTATATATGTACATATATAATAATAATAATAATAATAATAATAATAATAAAAATAATAATAATAATAATAATAATTATTATTATATTATTATTATTATTATTATTATATATTATTATATATATATATATATATATATATATATATATATATATATATAATATATAGATATATATATATATATATATATATATATATATATATATATATATATATATATATATATATATATATATATATATATATATATATATATATATATATATATATATTATATATACATATCAATTTATATATGTGTTTATATACAAAACACACGCACACAAACGCACTCACAACCCAGGTGATCGCGAAGGAAAACCTTCAAGAAGTCGGTCCAAGTCGAACCCAAAGATTAAAAGACGAAGGCAAGATTATATCGCCTTGCTCGAACGCCTTTTGAGGGGGGGGGAAAGGAAGGGCGGAGACAGGGGAAGAGAGGGAGGTGAGGAGAGAGGGGAGGAGAGGAGAATGGTGGGAGGATATGAGTGGAGGGGTGAGGGACAGGGGGAGAGGATAGGGAATGGATAGGGAGGAGAGAGGGAGAAGAAATAGGGGGGAGGGGGAAGGGGAACGGAGAAGTGGAAGGGAGAAGATGATGGAGAGAAGGAAGGGAAGAGAGGAGGAAAGAAGTGGATGAGGAAATGGATGAGGGAGGGAAGAAGGGAAGAACATGGAGAGGAGAGGAGAGAAAGGAATAGGGAGAGGAGGAAGAGAGAAAGGATAGAAGAGAGAGGGGTATACGACGAAGGAAGAGAAAGAGGGGGAAGGGAGAAGGAAGGAGAGATGTTGCGAGAGAGATTGAGAAGGGGGGTAGGGGGCAGAGGGAACAGGGGGTGTGGGTGGGGGGGGACTGAAACAAAAGCGAAGCGTAAAAACTTGCAACAGCCTGATGGTGTGATTTCAAGGCCACACACAATGATTTTGCTCTTAATGGAGGTTCGGGTATGTCTGTCTGCATTAGAGGAGGGTGCTTGATGGGGGGGGTTAGGAAGGGAGAAGAATGTCTGTGTCTGTATTAGGAGGGGTGGGGTGCTTGATGGGGGGGTTAGGAAGGGAGAAGAATGTCTGTGTCTGCATTAGGAGGGGATGTGGGGTGCTTGATGGGGGGGTGCTTGATGGGATTGGGGTGTGGGGGTGGGGGTGGGGTGGGGTGGGGGTTGGGGGATGTGGGAGGGAGAAGAATGTCTGCGTCTGTATTGGGAGGGGATGTGGGGTGCTTGATGGGGGGGTGCTTGGATGGGGATGGGATAGGAAGGAAGAAGAATGTCTGCGTCTATATTAGGAAAGGGTGGGGGCTTGATGGGGGAGGGGGTGTAGGGAGGGGAGAAGAATGTCTGTGTCTGTATTGGGAGGGAGGAGAGTGATTAATGGGCGGGGGGTAGGGGGAAGTAGGGAGGGGAGAAGAGTGTCTGCGTCATAGTATTAGGAAGGTTATGTCGCCAATTGAAATTGGGGAGGGGAGTTGCCTGCAGGGAGGTTGGGAGGGAGAAGAATGTGTGTGTGTGGCAGATAGTGTGTGTGTGCGTGTGTGTGTGATTGTATGTGCTTGTGTAAGTGTGCGTGTGTGTGTGCTTGTGTGCGTGTGATTGTATGTGCTTGTGTGTGCATGTGTTTGTGTACATGTGTGTATGTACATGTGTGTATATATGTAGATGTCAGATAATCAGCCACTCCATTTGAAATTCTAGTCTTTGGTAATAAGAGTGATGATAATGTTAATACTGACAAAAATGATGTTAAGAACTATGAGGATAATGACACGGTTAATGACGATAATGATAATAATGATAATGAAAATGATAATGATGATAGAGATGATGATGATAATAGTGATAATGACAATAATGATAATGATGATAATTATGGTAATGATGACAATGATGATGATAACAAATTGTAAAGATGATAATAACAATAATAATGGTAATGATTACAATAATGATGATAATGATAGTAATGATAACAATAATAATAATAGTCACAATAGTAATAATAGTAATCATAATTAAAAAACAACACGAACAAGTATTATAACAATGATAGTGATGATTGCAATGATAGTTATAGTAAAAATAACAACAATAACAATAATGATAATGATAATAAATGATAATGATGTTGATAATGATGATAATGATGATGGTGGTGGTGATGATGATGATAATAACAATAATGTAATGTTGATAATGATGATGATTAGGATAATGATAATAACAATAATAATGATAACCATAATAATGATAATAATTTTTTATAACACCCATAATGATGATGATAACAAGAACAATAACAATATCAATATTGATAACACTAAAGGTAAATGTAACAATAACGACAATAATGATAATGATGATTATAATAATGATAATGTAATAGTAATGGCAATAATAATAATAATAATAGTAATAATAATAATAGAATAATAACAATAGTAATAACAATAATGATAATATCATCATTATCATTGTTATTAATAATGATAATAATGATAAGAAAAAGAACAACAGTAGTATTAGTAATGATAATGATAATAATAATTATATCAATGTAACGCGAATCATGATAATGATATTATTATTATCATTATTATTATTATTATTATTATTATTATTATTATTATTATTATTATTATTATTATTATTATCATTTTTATTATTATCATCATTATCATTATTATCATTATTATTATTATTATTATCATTATTATTATCATTACTATTATTATTATCATTATTATTATTATTATTATTATTATTATTATTATTATTATTATTATTATTATTATTATTATTATTATTATTATTATTATTATTATTATCATCATTATTATTATTATTATTATTATTATTATTATCATTATCATTGCCATTATTACTATTATTATTATCATTATTATCATAATGCTTAAGATAACAATGATAACCCGAATGATAGTGATAGCAATATTAATCATAATAATGATAATAGCAGTAATGATAAAGGTAAGAATGATAATGAAAATGATGATAATGATAGAAACAATGAAAATAATGATGCTGATAATAAGAATAATGATAATGGTAATAATAATGATAATAATGATAGTAATGATAATGATAATGATGATAATAGTAACAATAATAATGATAATGATAATAACAACGATGACATGTCCAAACAAAACAAAACAATAATGATGATGATGGTAGCAATGATAGTGATAATAATAATAATGGTAATAATGATAGTCATGATGATAATAATATCAATGATAATAAGGATAATAACAATAATAATAACAACAATGATAATAATAATAATAATAATAATAATAATAATAATAATAATAATAACAATAATAATAATAATAATAATAATAATAATAATAATAATAATAATAATAATAATGGTAAGGATAATGATAATAATGATGATAATAATAATGATGATAATCATAATAATATCAATGATAAAAATGATAATAATAATGGCAAAAGTAATAATGATAATAATCGTAATAATGATAATGACGATAATGAAAATGTTGATAATAATAATAATGATAGCAATGATGATAGTAATGATAATAATAATTGTGATGATGAAAAAGTATTGATATAAGTAGTAGTAATGAAAATTATAACAACCATTATTGCTTTGTTTAAAATTATCTTGATACTTATACTTAACATACTTATAAGATTCTATACTATTTACTATCAAATAAAATGAGACATGTTCCTTCTATACCTCTTTGGACTCTCATTTCCTCTCTTTATCGGCTTTTCCTTTCACATCCCATTCCTCCCCCCCTCCCGTTCTCTTCCCTTTGCCTCTTCCCCCTTTCCGTTCCTCTCTCTCATTCCTTATCCCTCGATCGTTCTCATTTCTGCCTCCGTCTGGGCGTGAGATAATGAGTCTGGGAAAGGCCTGGGAAAGAGGGAGAGAGAGGAGAGGGGAGAGGAGGTGGAGAGGGGATAGGGGAGAGGAGGTGGAGAGGGGAGAGGGGAGAGGAGGTGTAGGGGCCGAGAAGGAGGACGGGATGGGGAGGAGGAGGAAGGGAGAAGGCAGGGAAGAGGGGAGAGGAGGACCTGAGACAGTATGGGGAGGAGGGGAGAGGGGAGCGGAGTGGGGAGGAGGAGAAGGGAGGGGAGAGGGGAGTGGGGAGGAGAAGGGAGGGGAGAGGGGAGAGGAGGGTCGGTGCGTGTTTTATCAGGCACGAGGGGAGCCGCAGCGCCCCCAGGGCCGTCGCTCGCACGCGCGCCCGCCACGTGCCTCGCCGACGGGTCCCGCCCTATCGCTGCTGTGACGTCACGGACCCAGTGTCAAAGACTGTCTCTTCAGCTCTTTGCTTCCCTCGGCTATCTTGGTCCTGATCTCGCTATTATTCTCCCTGTTTCCTATTTTCTTTCTGTTTTGCTCCTTCGGCAGGTGCGAATCCCAGCGAAGACGGCCCTGGAGACGAATATTCCGCCTCGAAAAGCTCTCCGAAGTCACCAGCGGAGGCCGTGACGTCAGCGGCGGTTCTCACGCGGCGCGGAATGTTCCCAGCGGCATTCCGGAGGTCGCGAGGGAGACGGAAGGGGGGGAAGGGGGGCGAGGGGGGGCGGGGGTTGGGGGGCGTGGGTGAGAATATGTGAAACTGAGACCTAGAGGAAATGTCTCCCCTCTTTTCCCCTTGTTTCGCTTCTTCCTCTTCTTTCATCTTCTTCCCCTTGGCTCCCTTCGTTCCCTCTCCCCTTGTTTCCCCTCCTTTTCTCTCCTCTTATCTCTCTACTCCCTCGTTTTGTAGCTTGTCGCCCATTTCTCTTTCGTCGCTTTTTAGCTATTTCTTCCTTTTGGTTTTCTATCTCCTTTTCGTAATTTGCTTTCCTCCTCGTTTCCCTCTCCTTCCTCTTCACTTTCATCTCTTTCTTATTCTGCTTCTCCCTTTTCTCCTCTTCCTTACCACCCTCCCCCCACCCTCTTCCTCTCCTTTTCTTCCTTATCCCTTTCTTCCTCTTCCTCCTTTCCCTTCCCTTCCTCCACTGGCTCTTCTTCTTAATCATCTCCTCCCTTTTCTCCCGCCTATTCCTCGTCCTATTCATGCTCCTTCTCCTCTATCTCCTCCTTCACCACTCCTTCACCGAGTGTCTGCGTTCATCTTTTCTCTTCCCTCCTCCACCCCTTGTTCTGCTCCTTTTCTTCATCTTCTTTCTTCACCTTCCTCTCTCCTCTTTTATTTAAATATATATATCTGTTAGTTAGTATATATATATCCCATTCCATCTTTAACTTCCTCCTCCCTTTATATATATACATATATATATATATATATATATACATATATATTTATATATATATATATATGTGTCTGTATGTATATATATATATATATATATATATATATATATATCCTCCTCCTCTTTCCTCCTCCTACTCCCTCCTCCTCCTCCTCCTCCTCCCCATCCTCCCTCCTCATCCTCATCCTCCCTCATCCTCCTCCTCCTCCTCCTCCTCCTCCTCCTCCTCTTCCGGCGCCCCGCACACACGCGCCCGGCCACGTGCTGTCCATGGGAGAGTCGAACTTATCCCACACACACACGCGCACGCACGCACGCACACCCTAGCCCACCTTCACACCCACCCTTCACCCACCTATACATGGTAGTTAATTCCCGGTGAGGATCAATGATTTTTCATCAATATTTTTGATCAAGTAACATAAAAAGAAGTACATAAAAAATGATAAAGATTTCACAAAAATAATAAAACAACAACAACAATAATAATAATAAAGATACCAAAAGCACACATATACATACGCAGATACATACAAGCACAAACACACATACACATACATACACAGACACAGGAAAGCAAACAAATACACGCACACAGCACAACGAACGAGACAAATAAACAAATAACTCGAGGGGACACGAGCCTAGACTGAAGTATATTTCCCACACGGCCTAACTCCGAAAAAAAGGGGAGGCGCGTGGAGGGGAGAAGAGATAACAAAAAAAGAGAGAGAATCCAAATTAAAGGGAAGGAAATTATGGAAGAATATGGGAGCCGAGAAGGAGAAGGAAGATGAGAAGGAGGAGGAAAAGGGAGAGAAGGAGGAGGAGGAGATAGAGAAGAAAGAGGAGGAGGAGGAGGAGGAGGAAAAGGGAGAGAAGGAGGAGGAGAAGGAGATGGAGGAGGAAAAGGAAGAGGAGGAGGAGGAGAAGGGAAAGAAGGAGGAGGAGGAAGAAGAGAAGAAAAAGGAGGAAGAGGAGAAGGAAAAGAAGCTGCACGAGGAAAAGAAGGAAAAGAAAGAGGAAAATGAGGAACTGGAAGAGAAGGAAAAGGATGAACTGGAAGAGAAGGAAAAGAGGAACTGGAGGAGGAAAAGAAGGAAGAGGAGAAAGAAAATTAGAACCAGGAACGGAGAGCGAGAAAGCCAGAACGAGGAGGAAAGAAGGGGAGACGAAGAAGGGGAAAGAGGCCAAGGGAAGGGCGGACGAGGCGAGGGGAGAGGGAGGGTCACCCAGCCGCATTTCCCCTCCCATTTCATCCGGGGAAAATTACACAGAATTATGTTTAGATTGCACTTCTTGAAGCTCCTGCACACTCTGGGACTCTCGCCGGGTTTCCTCTTCCCCTCTCTCGCCCCCCCTCCCCCCCTTTCCCCTCCCCTCCCCTCCCCTCTTCTCCTCCCCTCGGCAGCAGTCTGTCACACGGGACACGACTTGGGATTTTTGTTTTTTTCTTTCTCTTTCTTTTTCTTCTTCTTTTTCTTATGCCGTCTTCTACTTCTTTTTTCTTCTTTTTCTGCTTCTTTTCCTCCTCCTCATTTTTCTCTTTTCTTCTTCTTCTTTTCCTTTTTCGTTTTTCCTATTCCTCTCCCTCTTCTTATTATTATTTTTTCATTCTTCGTCTTCATTCTTTTTCTTCTACTAACTTCTTATTTTTCTTAGCATTGTTTTCCCTCCTTCCCATCTTTTCAACTCTTTTATCTGAATGTCCTTCTTCGCTCCTTTCTCTTTTTCTTCTTTTTCGTTATTGTCGTTATCTTCATTATCATTATCATTACTACTACTAATACTGTTACTATCATTATTACAATAATGATAGTAATATTCATCAATATAGTAATTATCATTATTGTTAATGTTATCAGCTTTAGAATTATCATCATTATTGTTATTATTACTATCATATTTATTATTATTATCATTATCATTATTACTATTATTATTATTATTATTATTATTATTACTACTACTACTATTATTGTTATCATTATCATCATTGTCATTATTGTCTATAGTTATCATCATTACCGTTGTTATTATCATTACCAATACTATTATTATCATTATCATTGTAATCATGATCATTATTTTTATCATCATTAGTATTATTATCAGTAGTAGTAGTAGTAATAGTATCATTATTTTTAATAACATCATTATCATTATTAATATTATAAAAATTATTATCATTATTATTATTATCATTATTGATGTTGTTGTTGTTATTATCATTATTATTCTTATCACTTGGTATCATTATTATCTTCATCATTATTATAACAATAACCATTTTTATTCTTATTGTTATCATTATCATCATCACAATGATCATCAATATCATCATTATCGTCATTGTTATCATCATCAATGTTCACATTGTCACATCTTCACTATCATTACTGTTCTCATTAATGTTACCATTATTTTCATTCGCCTTAATTCCTTTTCTTTCCCAAAATCTCTTATTCCTCTTTCCGAAAACTGGGGAGAAAATATAAAAGGAAGAACGGACAATTAAGGAAGTGAACTATTTTTGAGAATAATGTAATAAGTGCCCTGTTATTAGTGCCATTGAGAGAGAGTGCCACACGTACAAGGGGTGAGGGCGGAGGGTGTGAAGTGCGCGAGGGGAAGGAGAAGGGGAGCGAAAAAGGGGGAAAGAAAGAGAGATGGGATAGAGAAAGGGAAGGAGAGGGACGGAGAGAAGGGAGAGGAAAGGGGGAAAGGGAGAAGAATGGGTGAGAGAAGGGGAGGAAGAGTGGCGGAGAGAAGGTAGAGGAAAGGGGAAAGGAAGAGGAAGGGAGGAGAAGGGGGAGGGAGAAAGGCGGAGAAGAAGAGAGGGAAAGGGGAAAAGGGAGAGGAATGGAGGAGAAAAAGAGAGGAGGAAGAAGGGGCAGAAAGAAGAAGGAAGGAGGCAAGCGGAAGAGGGAGAAGAGAAATGGGTAGGAAGAGAGCAAAGAGAAGAAGGGAGATGAAGAGAGTATGGGGAAGAAGGACGAGGAAAGGGGAAAGAGAGAGAAATAAAGCGAAGAAGAAGAGAAAGAAAAGGAGGAAGAGTAGGGAGGGGAAAAAGGAGATGGAGGAGAAAGGAAGTAAGGAGGGATTGGATAACAGGAGGAAGGGGAGACAATCGAGAAAATAAATATAAATGAAAGGAAGAACGAAGAAGAAAGGTGGAGAAGGAGGTAGATGAACTATAATAAAGAAAAAAAAGAAAAGTGTTGAGAACGAAGAAGAAGAAGAAGAAGAGGAAGAAGAAGAAGAAGAAGAGGAAGAAGAAGAGAGAGAGAGAGAGAGAGAGAGAGAGAGAGAGAGATAGAGAGAGAGAGAGAGAGAAAGAGAGACAGACAGAGAGAGAGAGAGAGCATTGAGAATAAGAAATGCAGAGAGAGAGAGAGAGAGAGAGAGAGAGAGAGAGATTGAAATAAAGAGAGAGAAACAGACATGAGAGCTGGGAGAGAGCATTGAAGGATGAGAGAGAAAAAGGAGGAAGGCGAGAAAGAAGAATGGAAAATAAAAGAAAAATAACACGAAGCTGGAAATGAAAAGGGATAGAGAGAAAAGGGAGGAAGGCGAGAAAGAGGAGATGGAAAGAGGAAGGGAAAAGGAGGCAGACGAAAGAACGAGGGAGACGGATATGGAAGACGAAAGCGAGGGGAGTGAAAGAGAGGAGGGAGAGGGACTGAGGGGGGGGGGAGGGGGGGGGGAGAGGAAGTGCCAATCGAGTGGCACTGCGTCTCACCAAAGTGGGAGACCAGTGGAGGATTCGTGAGATTTTTCGCCTTTGCTAAAGGGAAATGGGTCAGAAGACAGGAGGGGAGGAGGGAGGAGGAGGGAAGAGGGAGGAGGGAGGAGGAGGAGACGAGGAAAAGAGGAGGAAGGGAGGGTAAGGAGGAGGAAAAGAGGAGGAGGAGGGAGGAGGGCAGAGAAGGAAGAGGAAGAGAGAGGAGGAGTGAGGAGACGAGAGGAAGGGGGAAGAAGGAGGGAGGAGGAGGAGAGAGTGAGGAAAAGGGAAGAAGGGGGAGGGAAGGAGGAGAGGGAGCAGGAGAAAAGAGGAGAGAGTAGGAGGCGAGGAAGAGGAGGACAAGGAGAGGAGGGGCGAGGGAGAAGAGAGGAGGGGAGGAACGAGGAGACGAGGAGAGGGGCGGAGGAGGAGGAGGGAGTAGGAAAGAGAGGAGGAGCAAGAGGGAGGGAGGAGGAGGAGCTACGAGGGAGGGAGGAGGAGGAGGGACGATAAGGGAGAGAGGAGGAGGAGGAGAAGAGACGAGGGAGGGAGGAGGCGAGGGAGAGAGGATGAAGGAGGGGAGGAGACAGGAGAGAGAAGAAATGAGGAGGAGGAGGAGGAAAAGGAAGAGAGGGGGGGAGAAGGATTTGGGAGCAGGAGGAGGGAGGCAAGAATGGAAATGGAGGAGGATAGAGGAAAGAGAGCTGAGAAGGAAGAAAAAGAGAAGTGGAGAGGAAGGAGATAGGGGATGAGGAGGAGTAGAAGGAGAAGGAGTAGAAGGAGAAGGAAGAAGAAGATAAGAAGAGGGGAAGAGGAGGAGTAAAAGGAGGAAAGAGGAGAAGGAAGAAAGAAGAAGAAAGAAAAAGAAGGAGGAAAGGACATGGAAGGAGAAAGAAGAGGAAGAGAAAAGAAAGAGGGAGAAGCTCAGTGAGTGAGGAAGGATCGAGAAAGAGGAGGAAACAAGTATATGAGGAAAGGAGGCAGGAAGCGGGAAGGAAGGAAAGGACGAAGAGAGAAGGGAAGAAAGGGGAGAATGAAAGAAAACAGGAAAAGGGAAAGATAATCAATTGGGACTGTGGGAACGTAGGAGGAGGAGAAGAAAGGAAGGAAGAAGAGAAGAGTAGAGAGAGAGGAGAATAAGAGAGGAAGGAAGAAGAGAAGAATAGAGAGAGAGGAGAATAAGAAAGAAGAGAAGAAAGAATAGAGTGCAAGCTGAGGAGAACAACAGACGACAAAAAGAAAGAAAAGGGGAACAAAATCACAAGGAGAACAAGAAAGATGGAGACAAGCAAAGAAAATCAAGAAAGCAAACGAATAAGGACATACATAACAAGAGAGAAAATAAAAGAGAAATCACATAGAATAAAAAACACTACCAAGCAAACAAACAAAACAAAACAACACAAAAAACGCACATGAGTACAAGAAAGCAAAAGAAGAAGAAGAAGAAGAAAAGAAATAATAATGATAACGAAAGATGAAGAAAAAAGGATCAATGATTGATAGATAGATAAACATATATATATATATATATATATATATATATATATATATATATATATATATATATATATATATATATATATATATATATATATATATATGAATAAAGTAAGATTGTCAGGAATAAAGTAAGATTGACATCTACAACGACATTGTTAATATACATCCTTCATACATTGTGTACTCACTGTACTGTACTCACACTGATATATATATATATATATATATATATATATATATATATATATATATACATATATATATATATATATATATATATATATGAGACTCCGGGTAGGTTATGAGATAAATCAAGATTGACATCTAACGACTGTTAATATATCATATATATTTATCACTGTACTTGACTCCCACGAAATATATATATATATATATATATATATATATATATATATATATATATATATACATATATATATATATATATAATATATATATATATATATATATATATATATATATATATATATATATATATATATAGAGAGAGAGAGAGAGAGAGGAGAGGAGAGAGGAGAGAGAGAGAGAGAGAG
>NC_091567.1:14690307-14691712 GCF_042767895.1 Penaeus vannamei
AATCAGAGGTCGGTATGTATTCTGCATGACAGGGAAGGGGAAGAAAGGAAGAAGAGAACGAAAAGAAAAAGAAAGAAGAAAGAAAGAAAATAAAAAAAGAAAGAAAAAGAAAGAAAAACAAGAAGAAAAGAAAGAAAGAAAAAGAAAGAAAACAAAAAGAAAGAAAGAAAACAAAAAAAGAAAGAAAATGTAAAACAAAAAGAAAGAAAGAAGAAACGTCACAGCTGCTCCAACAGCCGCGAATTTTCAAGCAGAGGGGGGTATGTATTCTGCATGACGGGGAGGGAGAGGGAGAGGGGGCAGAGAGAGGGAGAGGGAGGGGGAGAGGGGGCAAAGAGAGGGAGAGGGAAGGGGAGAGGGGGCAAAAAGAGGGAGAGGGAAGGGGAGAGGGGCAGAGAAAGCGAGAGAGGGAGGTAGTAGAGGCAAAGAGAGGGAAAGGTAAAAGGAAAGAGGGGGAGAGGAAAGGAGGAGGAGAGGGGGTAAACAGAGGGAGAGGGGGCAAGAGTTGAGGGAGAAGGTGGGGGCAAAGATGAGGTAAAAGAAGAGGGTGAGAGGGCAAGGAGAGGGAGAGGGTGAGGGGATGTGAAAGAGAGGGCGAGGGGAAAGAGATGAGGGCAAAGAAGAGGGAGAGGAAGAGGGAGAGGGAGGGGGGGGGGAGGGTGGTAAAGAGAGGGAAAAAGGGGGCAAAGAAAGGGAGAGGGGGCAAAGAGAGAGAGGTAAAAGAACAAAAGGGGAGAGGGGGAAACAAAAAGTAAGTGATAGGCAAAAGATGTAGGGAGAGGGTGAGGGCAAAGAGAGTGAGGAAGGGGGAGAGGGAAAGAAGAGGGAGAGAGGGGGCAACAAAAAAAAAGAAGGGAAAGGTGGAGGAAGAGGGAAAGGGTCTAAAAAGAGGGAGAAAAACAAAAAAGAGGGAAAAAAAAAGGTGGGGAAAAGAGAGGGAGAGAAGGAAAAGGTGTGGGAGCAAAGAGAGGGAAAAAAAGAAAGAAAAAAAAAGAAAGGGAAAGAGAAAGGGGGCAAAGAAGAGGGAAAAAACAAAAAGAGGGAGAAAAAACAAAGAGAAAAAGAGAGAGAGGAAAAGAAATAAAAGGTTAGAGGAGAGAAAGAGAGACAGAAAGAGGAAGAAGAAAAGGATAAAGGAAAAGAGGATTAAGATTAAAATGAAAAAGTGCAAAACACATAAAGAAAAAGAAAGAGAAAGAAAAACTAATGAGTAATAAAAGATTTAAAAAAAAACACATAAAGAAATAGGTTTGAATGGCAAATAAAAAACAGTTTTTAGAAGGAAAAGATGATGTAAAAACACGAAATATGGAAGAGCAAGTACCCCCAACATCCCCCCTCCAAGTGAGCAAGACAAACTGGCAAGACCATGGAAGTGGGAAAATTTCATGAATCCTTTTTTAAT
>NC_091567.1:14694712-14702212 GCF_042767895.1 Penaeus vannamei
TAATTACTAAAACATAATGAATTGTATGTATTCATTATTCATTTACATTGTATGGGTTTGAATGAGTGGAGATGGTGTTCGCGACTAGAGGAAGGAGTCATCTTATGATACTCTGGGGTCACATGTGGTATTACAGGAAGCTTCTGCGAGGAATTAGGGGACATTAGATGTTATCCATTTATTCAACAAAAGATCCTACAAGCAGATGATGCGGAGAATATCACCTTGTTTCATATTGTTCTACCTTGTTCAAGAATAATAACTAGACATTAATGTTGGTCTAGGACACTAATTTTATGACTATCTCTTGTTTCGAGCTATAAGTGCTGTAAGTTGACTAACCCTGTCTCGCTTGACATATATTGCATTCCAAGTTTCTGTGCACTTATCTTGATTAATTTTACATTCCATAAATAATATTTTTAATTTGTCTGGAATTCTTTATCTCTGTGTAGCTTGACTTATATTTTTTGGGGGGATTAAGATCATAAACAGAGCTGTTCTAAAGATAATGAAAGGAAAGAAAATAATTTGGTATTTAGTTTCAGTACAGTCTTGTTTTTGTGTTGCTTTTCTTATCATCATCCTCATCCTTATCCTTTTAATCAGCTTGAACTTTTAAGAGTGAAAGTAAGTTGGAGAGTGAATTTTTAGGTGGTAGAGAAGGGTGCAACAGAAATGAGGAAATTCATGAGCTGTTCTGTTGCTCTTTATGTGTAAAGTTTATATGATTCTCCTGTGTATTTTCCAGCATAGTTGCTTATGAAGCTTACGGCTGGTTTGATTATACTGATTCTGTGTAGTAAATGCTTGTATGATTTGATATTGTCTGGATAATGATATTTAGTTCTTTTTTTAATTGTGAAATCTGTGAAATAGAATATTTATTATACCGTATTTCTTTCGTGCAGGTACACGCACGCATTTGCACAAACGCGCGCACACACATACACACACACACAAACACACATACACACACACACACACACACACACACACACACACACACCCACACACACACACACCCTCACAAATCCACACACACAAACACCCTCACACACCCACACACACACACACACACGTACTCATGCACACACACACACACGTACTCATGCACACACACACACACGTACTCATGCACACACACACACACACACACACACACACACACACACACACACACACACACACACACACACACACACACACACACACACACACACACATACACACACACACACACACACACACACACACATACACACACACACATGCACACACACACATGCACACACACACACACACACACACACGCACACACACACACACACACACACACACACACACACACACACACACACACACACACACACACACACACACACATTATATATAATCTGTATGCTTCCTTGGAGAACTAGTTGTCCATATAGTTCTCCTAATTTCCTTTTTTCTTCCCAAATTTATGTGATTGATTCGTCTAGGGGCAGTAAAATTTACTTGGGTTCTTGGGTAGAAAACGGCCTATAAGTTTGAGTCGGGGAAGACGAACCCAATTTACTCAGAGTATATAAGTCAACACCTGTTGCTTGTCACTAATTTTGTCTAGTACCTGTAATATAAAAACTGTTGTTTGATTGTTGTGAAGCCATGCTGCCCAAGTACATCACTGGTTATGATTCAGGTTTTTGAAAGTGGCAGCAGGGGCAGCAAAATAAGGGGAAAGAAATTATTATTATTGATGTAAAGGTATTATATACATTTTTTCCCCTTTGTCGTAATTGTGATTGTTCAAGTTTGGAGAAGACTGGGGCAGTTAGTGTTGTTGGTGTGGTTAATGTTGCATTGCAGACGTTCACTTATGGCTACGAACCTTTGATATTTGAAAGCGGATTATGCCTCACGTGTAGCCTTGCTGTTTTGACAATCTTTGGTGTTTGTCATATTCCTGTTTACTCAGGATATACTCCTTAAGGTATCTTTTAAGATTATGATATATATCTGATATATATATTGCATTGTACTCTAAGGTATAGCAACAGACTGGAGTACTTATGTGGGTCGTTGTTGTTGCGTGATGCAAAGGACTTCCAGCAAACAATAACATAATTTTTTTCCTTTTTTGTTTTGTGTTTATGATAATGAATTCCACTTGCATTAATGGTTAATTATTTTAAAAGAAGCAGTTCTTATGCAGATTTTATAATCAGAGAGAGAAACAGGAAAATATATTTATTAGAATAAGAAGCTAGAAACAAAATGTTTTTCGTGGAAGAAATATTAAAGTGCTAACAAAATATGTATTATTATTCATATTGTACTTAATGTAACTAACAGTAATGCAAACTAAATGCTGGAAGACAGATATTTAGGAAAGATATTCACTGATATAAGAAAAGGACTTATTTATATTAGCTTTCAATTAATGCAAGTGCCTTAAACATAAAATCTGGAGGCAGAAGGTACATTTTTTTCTTTTCTTTTCTTTTTTACCTCTTGTATTTATTGATAAGATGACTGAAAAATCTGAGATAGAGAAACTTGAAAGGTTTTTTATTTGCACTTTACAGATAAACAAATGTCTCTGAGAAGGAACCTGTACTGTTGTGAGATCTTGCGGTTAAATTTGAGTGCTTTTTTCACTGTTATTTGTATTTTATAAGTGGTCTAGTAACTTGAAGAGATTATATGATTGATTGGAATTCTATTCAAGAAAAACTGATGAGATTACTTAATTGTGTTATATGATGTAGTCAACTTTTTGAGGTTTATTGTTTATTATGTATTTTCTTGTAAATGAAGTCTCTCTCTCTCTCTCTCTCTCTCTCTCTCTCTCTCTGTCTCTCTCTCTCTCTCTCTCTTCTCTGTCTCTGTCTCTGTCTCTCTCTCTCGCTTCCTATCTCTCTCTCTGTCTCTCTGTCTCTGTCTCTGTCTCTCTCTCTCGCTTCCTATCTCTGTCTCTGTCTCTGTCTCTGTCTCTCTCTCTCTCTCTCTCTCTCTCTCTCTCTCTCTCTCTCTCTCTCTCTCTCTCTCTCTTCTCTCCTTCTCTTTTTCTCTCTCTCTCTTTCTCTCTTCTCTCATCTCTCCTATCTCTCACTCTCTTCTTTCATCTCTCATCTCTCATCTTCTTCTCTCTCTCTCTCTCTCTCTCTCTCTCTTTCTCTCTCTCTCTCTCTCTCTCTCTCTCTCTCTCTCTCTCTCTCTCTCTCTCTCTCTCTCTCTCTCTCTCTCTCTCTCTTTCTTAATCATGATTAAATCTTATAATTAACCTTCAACCTCAAAGCCTTGACTACTTCCTGCTTATTGTCTACCTATATATATATTGTAAAAAGAATCATATGCATTGTTGCATCATAAAGGTGTTTCTGATTGTTGTGATTGTGTTTCAGAAAGTGTTTGTAATTCCGATTGTTGAAATTCAGGTGAAAGTTGATACTTAAAGCAGTTCTTTTTCATATAATTGTTACTTAAAACATTCATGTGAGTATCTAAGTGACATTGGTCTGAAATAGACTGATTCGGTCTCCAGCGGAAATTGCATAGCCTTGCATTTTGTGACAGCTTTTAAGATGATTAATGTAACTTATTCTACCACTGAAATATCAGGAAAGGCTGTTCATTATTCCATGATTTAGATATTTTGTCCATGAAAAAGAAATGAAGAAAAAGACAGTAATTAAGATCATAAATTTGGATACTGGTAGAGAACTTTAATTGTATTGCTTTTAACTTAGTGTTTTTTTTACCCTTAAAGGATGAAGTACAAGAAATTCTATTTTTGGATACGAGCACACTGTGCACAGACCAGCAAAAGTTATTTGTTCATATGGTTCTTATTATGAGTATCCAAATTAAAGCAATTTCAATGCTGCATTGATGATGTATTAAAGTAAACAAAACAAAACAAAAAATATTCATGAACTGAACTTGCTGTCTGGTAAATGTCATACTCACACACATACAAAATGCACATATGAATACATTTACCTTACACATCTATATACAAATACAAATGCATGCATGGCAGATTAGTCATTCCTGTTCAGGTTGTGAGAAATCTCATTTTGAAATTATTTCCCTATTTATCTAATGCATATTTATTTATGCGTAAAATTTCCGTTTTGGGTGTTGACGTTAATCTTGTGACTGTTTTTATCCATTAGTGTTTAAGAGGCATATGTATGTATTCTTGGGGGTTATTCTAAAGATTTCAGTCATTGTATATATTAATTACTTCCTGGTCTACTTTGAAGGATATTTTAGACTTGACAAATTCACAAATGTTTGTTAGATTATGTGTTCTGTAGCTTGAAAAAGATATCACGCTGTTCTTTCTTTTTCATCTTGTTTTAATTATAATTTACTAATTTTACAAATCTAATGCAAAAGTTTATTACATTTAAGGCTTATGCTAAAGGTAGAATGTAGAATTATTAACCCCTGTTAAAGCTCACAAAATTCAATTATGAGATCAAAAATGGGTATTTTATGATTAGGCCCCAAGGCCCTTTTCTAAAGATGCATTCCAGCTGACCCAAAAGTTTTATTTATCCAACTTATTGGCTACAAGAAATGTAATCTTTTTCTACTTGAATATACAATTTAAGACAGAACGTCTGGAAATTAGAAGTCCAACTTTTCCATAATGGCACTGAACTTCCTGACTACTGGTGCTATTGCACAAGAAAGCATGTATGTATTTTGGAAGTCAGGTTATAACAGCAGTGGTGACTGTGAAAGATAACTGGTTCTGCTGATGCCTTTCTTCAGTGCAGAAATATGAGGTGTTACATCTTCACAAGATGTATAAAATGTGTCTGTATTTTATGTGTATCTTTATTGTATTAAAGATGTTATGTAACAGAGGGATAAATGGATTAACATACAGCACATCAGTTAAAAATTATGCTAGTTTTATAAATCATGATTCCCTGGAGAACTACTGTTCTTTGACAGTGTGAAATACCTGCAAACCATTCAAAAACCAAAGGAAACCATGAGATGTTGAAATACACTGCAAAGAAAAATTACAAACCAAATTAATCAAAGGTCCTCCAAATGTGAAAAAGAAGGTAGTAAAATCGAGCATCTCTACTCTTGATGAAGCACATATTGCTGGAAGATATCTGGATATTGTCAGCAAATTCATGAAACAGTAATGGTAAAGTGTAAAGTATTCATCCCTTTGGTAACTTTCACGGGCCACCTGGTACTGTGAAATGTGAAAACACCTCAGGGTCAATATATTGTGCTTTTAGGATGCATTATTCGTATTCATCCAAAAGGAAAGTAGAAAATCAAGTTTAATTAATAGATAATGTTCTAGAAAATGTAGTTGAATAGTACCTTCATTTATCTATATGATGCTTAATTAAATGTCCGAATGGAATTAGTATTTGGACGCAGAGTTAGTAAAAACACCTGATCACAATCAGGTTAGCTGATGGGTAGGTTCATAGCTTCAGTTTACATCCGTTAACTATAAATCATAATATTCTTAAGAGCAGCATAAGCATACCCACTATTCTCAAAATTCTTACGAAAAAGCACAGGCATACCTACTAATTTACTTTCATACTCACACTTGCATACATTGACCAAGCCATTATTATGGGTTAAGTATGCAATTCATTTTATATATGTACAAACACTATTTATGCTGGTTTAGAGGCACACTTGTAATGGTTTTCGTATAGTACAATAAATTGTACATGTTAGTTATACATTAAAATATGCAGTCTAGAGTATAAAATAATTTTAAATGCAATAGGAACAAGATCATAAGTATAAACTCTGTATTAGGGTAAGGCTTAGAATATATTGTAAAAGAAAAACAAAATCTTGTAATTCTGTAATAATTTTTGAAGTTTTATGCATTCTAAAGTACATGAAATAAGATTTGGTGTATAGAAAAAAGTGAAAATTTGGAATTTCTAAGAATTTTGAAATATAAATACTTGTGGTTTATGTGTTTAATTTCTAGTGAAAGCCCATAACATGTTTTTATGAATGTGATTCTTACTATCAGTTTTATGTATTAGGATATATTTTTACAGGATCAAATAATGGTTATGTGTGGGAATTCCTATGGGGAGTTAATTTATACAGAATTCACTCATTGGGTCAGTTTTAGAAGTCTGTGATGTATGATGTACTTTTTATGTACAGTGATAAAAAAGTGAGAATTTAAATTTTGTTTTTTTAATCTTTCCTTAAGTCTTATGCCAACAGAATATGGTTGACCATAAACTTAACACAAATAAAAGCTAGTGACCTGATTCAAACACAACAGAAAGAAAAGAATCTGCACAAACATAGCAAATGTGGTATATGAAAAAGAAAGATAATATATATATAATATATATATATGTATATATATATATTATTATTATTACATATATATATATTATTATTATGTTAAAGTATATATATATATATATATATATATAGAGGAAGAGAGAGAGACAGATAGAAGAGAGAGAGAAGGAGAGAGAGAGGATGAAAAGAAGAGAAAGAGATAGAGAGAGAGAAAGAAAGAAACATATATAAGAAGACAGACAGGTATATAGGTTGCTGCTGCTGCTGCCATATATATATATATATACATATATATAAGGTTGTTGTTATGTAGAGGGAGAGACCTTAGAACCCTCAATCTACCTCACAGCAGGCTTACAGCGGTTCACTTTGAGGGTTATATGAAGCTCAGTGTCACCAGATGCTATGCTTGTGCAGGAAAAAAATAAATAAAACCGGCACGCAAGGTTATTAATAAGAAGGCATTAATTATAAACTGGCACACTATGCTCAAAAGGCTGTCGATCCCTGATATATACATAGGTGAAAAAAAAACTCGAGAAATTTCAATGTTTTAATGTCTTCAGTCATATACCAAATACATATCACTCCTGATCAGTTAATAATCGAGTAAGATTATGATAGTTATGATAATACTAATGAAAATAACAATTACAATAATGAAGATAATATTAAGGATGACAATAATGACAGTAATAATTATGATAACAAGAATAATAAAAAGAATATAGTAGTAGCACTACTGGTAATGATAATAACTGAGAGAAAGAGAAAGATAGGCATCTTTTCCAGCGGTTACGGGAAACGCGACACCTCTTCCGCGACAGGAATCGAGCAGACGGTTAACTTTAAATGAGTTGCCAGATGCATTCCTCCTACTTTGGATATTTCATGCATATTCGTACTTGGATATCTATAACACCGCACTACCCACCATAAGATATCAAAAGCCATCTTGGATACCATATTCCAAAATACTGTTTACCTGTTGGAAAAATAACCAATACAGTAAAATAGCAAGCAGGCAACTGCAATCATTCCATTACGTCACAGAAATGGGCGGAGCTTAGAGGCCTGTCTCGCCTCCGATCACGAGACAGCTTTGTGTCTCGTGATATGTGTCGCTGAGCGTTTCGCGACACCCTAATTGCCACCGGAAAGGATGCCTTAGATAGATAGATT
>NC_091567.1:14714516-14719516 GCF_042767895.1 Penaeus vannamei
AGGGAGAGATAGACAGAGGGAAGAGAGAGAGAAAGACAGAGACAAATAGACAAGACAGGCAGGAAAATATATTGACTGACAGACAGACAAACAAAGACAGAGAGTATGTGTGGCTGTAAATTTGCTTACATCCACGCTAAAGATAGGAATTTTTGAAAGCTATATGTCATCTAAATCGTTGCTACTAATGTTTGGCCTACTGCAATAACTACAGATATTTGCCATGTAAGAGTTAAAAGTTTTTTATCTCTATTGTTTTTTATTCTTTTTCTTTCTTTCTTTCTTTTTACGGTACTTGCTTTGGTTGTCGAAGGCAGTAATAATATTTTTTTACATTGGTTATGATTACGTGTGAAAAAAAACAAAATGGTGTCATATACTTTCAGAAGACCTCTTCCTCACTCTCGTTCCCACACACACAAAATCGCGGTCTTCAAATATTTATCGGTAAAGAAAAATAAATAGATGAGTAAATAAACGATAAGAAAAAATAACTCAAAAATCATCACCAGCTCGACTGCCCCCCCCCCCCCCATCCCCGATATCCCCCACCCTTGATCTCCCTTTCTCGCTTACCTTTCTTTTCCTCCCTCCCTTATCCCTCTACCTTATTTCCCTTCTTCCTTATCCTCCCCCCATTTATTTCTGCTCTCCTCCTTCCCTCATATTCCCCTTCTTCCCCTTTCATTTCTTCTTTCTTTACAGCTTGCTCCTATTTCCCTTTCACTCCCTCCTCTCGCCATCTCTCTTTTCCTCTTCCACCGTTGTCCGTACTTTTCCTTTGATATTCCTTCTCCTCCTCCCTTTTCCTTCCTTCCCCCCCTTTCTGCTACCCCCCTCCCCCGCCTCCCTATCTCCCTTCCCCCTTTACCTTTATCTCCTATGCCCTACCTCCTCTCTCCTCCTTCTCCTCTCCTCCTTCCACTCATTCCCCTCCCTCCCTCCCTTCCCATACCCCCTCCCCCCTCCCTCCACCCTTCCTCACCACCCCTATCTTTCCACCCTTCCCCCTCCCCTTCCTTCCAACCCCATCCCCCATCCTCTTTTTAACCCCACCCCATCCTCATCTTCCCACCCTATCCCTATCCCCATCCTTCCACCCCTTCCACCCCCCTCCCCCTCCCCTTTTCCACCCCTCCCTCCTCCCCTCCCCCTCTTTTCCACCCCCTCCCCATCCTCCTCTTTCCACACCTCTCCACCCCCAACCCCCGTCCCCCCTCCCTCCCCCAACCTCCTCAGCCCACTCCGCCGAGACATTCCAAAGGGTGATTACTAGCCATCACCCTTAAGAGAGCAAAGACCATTTAAACCTCTTAATCCTCTTCGTTTTCAATAACAATGGCGGTTTCCTCCCACCTCTCACCATTTTCGTTTTTTTTCTATTCTTTTCTTTTCTCTCTTTCGTTTTCTTTTTCTTTCCTTCTTTTGGTAGTTTAATTTTTTGCCGGTGATTCATTTTACTTATATTTTTGTTTGTCGTTTCTTTTTGGGGGGTCCTTGTTTTATTATTTTTTCTCTTTTTCACTCTCTTTTTGTTCGTTCTTTAGCCTTTACCTTTTTCGTATTTTTATATTTTCTCGAATTTTCCCATTTTTCTTTTTTTCCACCAACTTTCCTTTTTTCCTTTCGGCTACAATTTTCCTTTCTTTCTCCTTCCTTTTAGCCTTTTTTTCTCTTTCTATTTTTTCATTTATTTTTTCCTTTTCTTAAAGGAAAAAAACCTTTACGCTTTTAAACAAGGGCTGTGGGTTACATGCCTAAAAAGCAAATCCCAAAAGGTCTTTTTGGCGCCAAAATTCTGACCGCTGAATCCCATGGGAAAAAGGAAAAAAATCTTTCCTTTTTTGTATGTCTTCTCTCTTTTATCGTTTATTCCGGTTTTCTTCTTTTTGTGCCTGTGTTGTCCTGTTTATGGTTTGATTCGTTGGTTTGTGTGTTTGTTTGTGTGTGCGTGTGTGTGTTCGTGTGTGTGTTGTGTATGTATGTGTTTGTTTGTGTGTTCGTGTATGTGTTCGTGTGTGTGTGTGTGTGTGTGTGTGTTTACGTTTTCGTTTGTTTTTATTTTTATTTTCCGTCTCCTGTGTCACTTTGCCTCTATCTGTTTTTCATATATTGTCACATCAGTAATCGCTATCTTGTCTATTTTCTCTTAATTCCTTCTTTATTCCTTACATTCATCACTTACATCCGAAGACTAATTTTCAAAATTTTAAACCCGCTCTCCCTTCCAACTGGTCTTGGACATAAGTATTTATTTTGTTTTTCATGTTTTATCGTGTCATTCTCTTTTTTATAATGTTTTAACGATTGCATTTATTTTTTTTTTATCTGTCTGATTTGATGTCACAAATAAAGTCATAAAATACAGTGTATATATATTTGTTACACATCTATTGCAATGTTTCTATTTCTTTTCTTTTTTTCTGGCGTGTCATTCCTTAACCTAAAAACATAAGAGAAAAAAATCTTGTTTTTGCCTATACTATCGAAATGAATTCCCAATATATTCTAAAATCAAATACATTCCCTTTTGTTGTAATACACTAAAGAAAAAAAAATCAGTGACAATATATTTTATAAATTCCTCAAGAGACAATAATCGAAATAAAAAGGAAACAAAAAAACGGATTTTCTTTATCAAAGCGTTTCTTAAACGACGTTAGAAATTGTTTTTGTTTACAAGCCATTGGCCTCACTTATAAACGGCTTATTTATTTGCCCTAGTCTTAGCACAGACATGTAAACAGCTTGTAACCTCTTAGAGTAAAAAAAAAGAGAAAAAAAAAAGAGAGTGTGAGAAAATAAATGTTAGTGTTAGTCGAGTAGTTCACTTTGTTTTTGCTTTTTTACTTCCTGCTACTTTAGTGTGTCATTATGATCATCGTCATTATCATCATCAATGTTATAGTAATTTCTCTTTATTATCATGATCATCATTATTATTTTCATTTTTGTTATTGTTATATCTATTATTATTATCATTATTATTATTACTATTATTATTATTATTATTATTATTATTATTATTATTATTATTATTATTATTATTATTATTATTATTATTATTATCATTATCATTATCCCTTATAATTGCCATCATTAGTAGTAGTAGTAGTAGTAGTATCATGATTACCATTTCCATATTACCATTATTGTCATTAACATTGTCATTTTTACTATTATCATAACTATTATTATTATTATCACCATAATTATTAACATCATTATCATTACTATCATTACCATTATCATTGTTATTATCGTTATCATTATCAGCATTATTTTTATTATCATTATTATTGTCATTAGTAGTAATAGTAGTAGTAGTAGTATTGTTATGACTATCACTATTGTTTCCTTATTATAATTACTATTATCTTTATTCTAATGATGATAATGACAATGATTATCATCACTTTTTATTATTATTATTGTTATTATCATTGCATTGCTTTATCATTGTTATTGTTTTATCATTATTTTTATCAATATTATTGATATCATTATTATTATCATTATTATATTATCATCATTATCGTTATCATTGATATTATGATTATCATTGATATTATGATTATCATTATTATTGTTATTATCAATATTATCATTATCATGGCTACCATTATTTTTATTTCTATTAATACTATAATTGCTATCATCATTCTTCTAATGATAGTAATGATAATAGTAATCCTCATTATTATCATCGTTATTATCATTATTGTTGTTATTACCACAATCATTATCATTAGCATAATCATCATTATTATTATCATTATCATCATCATTGTTATCATCACTTTTACTATTATTATTATTATTATCATTGTTATTATTATTATTATCATTATCATTATTGTTATCATCATTGTTATAATTGTTATCATTATCAGTAATATTATGATTACTACTGCTACTATTAGTACTGCTACTACTAATACTATGATTACTATAACCATAGTATAAGTGGTACTTACTACTACTATCATCTTCATCATCATTATTATTATAGTCATTGTTATTATTTTTATAATTATGTTATAATTATTATTATTATCATTATTATCATAAATACTATTATGATTGTTATTATCAGTGTTATCATTTTTGCTATCATTGTTGTCATTATCCCTATTATCATTATTATTGGTATCATAATTATTGCTATTATTATTATAGCCATAATTACAATTTTCATTGTTTTATCATTATGATCATCATTATCATCCTTATCATGATTATTCTTATCATTCTCATGATCATCATTGCCGTCATCATTATCATTATCATCATCATCAATACTTCCATCATCAATGTTATTATCTCCATTTTTGCCAATAATATTTGTTTTATATAAATATATTTGTTAATGATATTCTATATTATTCCCATCCTTATTTTTGCCCTATTTTTTCGCTTAACATTGGTTGCTTCGAAGTTATTTCAGTCTTTTTTACGCATATTTTTCCGATTTTGCGGTACTCGTTTGTGTGCTAATTCTCGTAAATACATATATACGGAAATATATACAAACGCTCTAATACAAATAGAGATGCTCATACCTTACACACGCAGACATATACACACACATGAACATACAGACACATACAGACATACACACACACGAACATGCAGACACATACAGACATACACACACATGAACATACAGACACATACAGACACACACACCAACTCACTCACAAACAAACAAAAGCATACAAACACCTCTCCCACTCCCTCCCCCGAAGACACACCCACCCATCTACACCTCCCCCCTAAAACGTACACAGCTCACCCCCCCCTTCCTTCCCCCCTCTGCCCCCTCCCCATCCTCCGCTCAGGCAAGGATTCCCACACCGCGGGGGTTCCCCAAGGATGAGCTTATCCTTTAAAAAATCTCAATTGTCGACCTCAGGGGAAGAAGGGCGTATCCACGTGGCCGCCGTCGGTTTCTCGGCGTTTGAAGAAGCTCAGATGGGTAATGGGGGGAAGGGGGGTAG
>NC_091567.1:14727016-14739516 GCF_042767895.1 Penaeus vannamei
AATTTGTACAGAATGGCCACGTTATGCAATGAAGAGGCTCCTTCCATCCACCTAAAAGTACCCACCCCCCTCAAACAAGAAAAATAATGATAATAAGAAAGTATGTAAATGATTTGAGAGAAAATATTGACTTGGATCGCTGCAGCACCACAGCATATGAGAGCTGGTAAGTCCTGGCTGGTGGGTCTCTAGGAAATTTTATTGAATTTACTTTTATTAGTATAATGATAAGACGAAAATCATGATGGTAATAATGATAATGATAGTAATAATAATGATAATGATAATAACAATAGTATTGATAACGATAATTATTAATAACAAGAGTATTATTAATAATACAATATGATAATGATAATGATAATAACAATAGTATTAATAATGATAATTATAGAAGTAATGGTATGGATAATAATAATCATGATAGAGATAATGAGAATGATGATGATGGTAATGATAAGAATAATAACAATAGCAACAACAATAATACTGATAATGATAATAGTAATAATGATGATAATACAAATAACAATGATTAGTAGTCGTAGTAATGATAACGATAATCATAAGTAATGCTATTGATCATAACAAAGATAACAATGGCAATGGTCATGGTAATAGTTTTACTGAGGGTTGTAAAAATAACACTCAAACACTCATAACAATAATAGTCACTATTGTCATTACTGGTGTCATTACTACTATTATCATTGACGTTATTATCATCATATTTATCACTGGTCTTATCTTTTTATCAATATCATTATCATTACTATCATTACTACCGCCGCTACTACTGCTACTACTACTATTATTATTGTCACTATCATCATTATTATCATTTCTATTATCTTTTTTTTACTATTACTATCAATATTATTAATGTTTTGATTATTATCATTATTACTATTATAATTTGAATCGCTATTATCATCATTACTTTCATTATCATAATCATTATTACTATGGTTATCATTATCCATGTCATCATTATTGTCATAATCATTACTGTTATTATCATCATTATTAGAATAATAATGGAATAATAGATCAGAAAATTAAAAAATACATATATGATATCGAAGAAAAGGTAAACAAATGAACGAAAATAAATGATACAATCCGACAACCCAAAAACGACCCCCCCCAAAAAAAAAAAAAAAAAATCCAGCAAAAAAAAAAAAAAAAACGAAACAAAACGAAAAAAATCCGACATAACGACTCCAAACAGCGAGATACCTAATAGCAATTAGTGATACTCAGCAAACAAGCCGCATAAAGGACACGGACAACAATACAAGCACAAGGACACAATGGCGAAGGAGTTTTAACATGCAAGGCAGACAGTCGGTTCCCGCCCTACCCTTCTGCCCTCCCTCCCTCCCTCCCTCCCTCTCTCAATGTCCCTTTCCCCCTCCTACCCTCCTTCCTTCCCTCCCTTCCCCTTGTCCCTTTCACCCTCCTACCCTCCTTCCTTCCCCTCCCTCCCTCCCCCAGTGTTCCTTTCCCCCCTCCTCCCCAATGTCTCTTTTCCCCCTCCCTACCCTCCTTCCTTCCCTCCCTCCCTCCCCCAATGTCCCTTTCCCCCCTCCTACCCTCCTTCCTTCCCTCCCTCCCTCCCCCCAGTGTTCCTTTCCCCCCTCCTCCCCTAATGTCCCCTTTCCCCTTCCTACCCTCCTTCCTTCCCTCCCTCCCTCCCTCCCCCAATGTCCCATTCCCCCTCCTACCCTCCTGTCTTCCCTCCCCTCCCTCCCCCAGTGTTTCCTTTCCCCCTCCTCCCCCCAATGTCTCTTTTCCCTTCCCTACCCTCCTTCCTTCCTTCCTCCCCTAATGTCTCTTTCCCTCTTCTACCCTCCTTCCCTCCCTCCCTCACCTAATGTCCCTTTTCTTCTCCTACCCTCCTTCCCTCCTTCCTCCTCCCCCAACGTCCCTTTTCCCTCTCCTACCGTCCTTCCCTCCCTCCCTCACCTAATGTCCCCTTTCCTCTCCTACCCTCCTTCCCTCCCTCCTTCTGCCAATGTCCCCTTCCCCTTCCTTCCCTCCCTCCCTCACCCAATGTCCCCTTTTCCTCTCCTACCCTCCTTCCCTCCCTCCTTCTGCCAATGTCCCTCTTCCCCTTCCTACCTTCTTTCCTTCCCTCCCCTAATGTCCTTTTCTTCCCTCCTACCCTCCTTCCCTCCCTCCTTCTGCCAGTGTCCATTTCCCCTTCCTACCCTCCTTCCTTCCCTCCCCTAATGTCCCTTTCTTCCCTCCTACCCTCCTTCCCTCCCTCCTTCTGCCAGTGTCCATTTCCCCTTCTTACCCTCCTTCCTTCCCTCCCCTAATGTCCCTTTCTTCCCTCCTACCCTCCTTCTCTCCCTCCTTCTGCCAATGTCCCTTTTCCCCTTCCTGCCCTCCCTTCCTTCCCTCCCCTAATGTCGCTTTCCCCTTCCTACCCTCTTTCCTTCCCTCCCCTAATGTCCCTTTCTTCCCTCCTACCCTCCTTCCCTCCCTCCTTCTGCCAATGTCCCTTTCCCTTTCCCTTTCCTACCCTCCTTCCTTCCCTCCCCCAATATCCCTTTCTTCCCTCCTACCCTCCTTCCTTCCCTCCCTCAATATCCCTTTCCTCCCTCCTACCCTCCTTCCATCCCTTCCCCCTCAATGCCCTTCCCTCCCGCCTCCAGTGACCCTTTCCTCCTCCCCCAGTAACCCTTCTCCCCTTTTCTTGGCACCGCCTCTGCCCTCCTCTAACCCCCCCCCCCCCTTCGCTCGTCTCTCGATATCGTCTTCCTTCTCTCTCCCCTTTTTTCCCTCTACCTTCCCCTTCTAACTCGCATATTCGTCTTCCCCCCTTTTTCCTCCTTTCTCCAATTCCCCCCTTTCCCTGAAACTGCCACCTCCCCTCCCCCCTTTGTCTCCTCTTCCTCTCCCGATACCCCCTCCCCCCCCACCTCCCTCCCGACGAAGACATCAGCATGCCTGGAGGTGCGTTGATTACACGCTTGGTTGCCTCTCCTCTTTCGAATTCTCCTCTTGCCTCCTGCCTCCTCTTCCTCCTCCATCCTCCTCCTCCTCCTCCTCCTTTTCTCTTACTGTCTCCTCCTCTTTATCTATTATCTTCTCCTCTTTCTCCTTATCTCTTACGTCTTACTGTCTCCTGCATCCTTCTCCTCTTCCTTATATCTTACCTCTTACCGTCTCCTCTTCCTCCTCCTCCTTATCTCTTACCCCTTACCGTCTCCTCTTCCTCCTCCTTCTTATCTCTAACCGTCTCCTCCTCCATCCTATCCCTTACCTTCCCCTTCTCTTCCTACTTCCCTTCCTCTTTGTCCCATACTTTCTACGCTCTCCACTTATTTTCTTTCTTTTCCTTCTCCTGCTTTTTCTCCTTATCCCTCACATCCTGTATCCTCCTCTATCTCCTCGTCCTCCTTTTCCACCTCCTCCTCCTCCTATTACTACTACTAATACTGCTATAACTACTACTGCTGCTGCTACTACTGTTACTGCTACTACCACTACTATTACTAATACTACTACCGTTACTATTACTACTGGTATTACTACTCTCTAATCTCTTCTTGTTCCCTTCTTCACTCTCCTGTATTTTTTCTTTCACTTTTTTTTTTTACTTCTAACCAACCCTTCCCTCCCTCCGTCTTTTCTTCTTCTCCTTCTTCCTCCTCCTAGCTTTCTTCTCCCTCCTCCTTCTCCTTCTCTTCTTTTTCTTCCACCTCCTAGCTTTCTGCTCGCCCGCCAACTCGTTCGTCCCTCTAGAAGTCCCTCCCTTTCTCTGCCTTTCTGTCTCTCTTTCTCTCTCTCTCTCTCTCTCTCTCTCTCTCTCTCTCTCTCTCTCTCTCTCTCTCTCTCTCTCTCTCTCTCTCTCTCTCTCTCTCTCTGCGTATGTTTGTATGTGTCTGTATTTATCTCTCTCTCTCTCTCTCTCTCTCTCTCTTCTCTCTCTCTCTCTCTCTCTCTCTCTCTCTCTCTCTCTCTCTCTCTCTCTCTCTCTCTCTCTGCGTATGTTTGTATGTGTCTGTATTTATCTCTCTCTCTCTCTCTCTCTCTCTCTCTCTCCCTCTCTCTCTCAATCTCTCTACCTCTCTCTCTCAATCTCTCTCTTTCTCTCTCCCTCTTTCTCTCTTTCTCTCTCCCTCTCTCTCTGCGTATGTGTATGTGTGGCTGTCTCTATCTGTCTGTCACTCACTCACTCACTCTCTCTCTCTCTCCTCTCTCTCTCTCTCTCTCTCTCTCTCTCTCTCTCTCTCTCTCTCTCTCTCTCTCTATCTCTCTCTCTCTCTCTCTCTCTCTCTCTCTCTCTCTCTCTCTCTCTCTCTCTCTCTCTCTCTCTCTCTCTCTCTTTCTCTCTTTCTCTCTCTCTGATGACAAATAATTATCATCATCATTGACAACAATACCGAAAACAATAAATGCATGATCATGATGATGGTAACAGTGACAATTAGAATGATGATAAGATGATGAAAATTATAATGTCAACAGCAACAGTGATGGTAATAAAGATTATAATGATGATATCAATGATAATAAAAAACAATAAGAATATCAATAACAAAAGTGATGATGATAATAATGATAGTAATAATAATCATCATTATCATAATGATGATGATGATGAAATTAATAACTAAATGATAATAATGATAATGATAAAAAATAATGATAATAACAATAATGGTAAAAATTACAACAATAATGATAATAATAATAATAACGATAATGATAATCATTATAGCAGTAATGATGATAACTGAAATATCTGTTTCACGAGAAAACCCCGACTCTAGGGAAGAAAAAGTGAAAACCTCCGCTAACGGTGAAAATAAACTTTGATAATAGTGACGTAATGCCATATAATGCCTTGGCGATGACGTCATAATGAGGTAATGATAAGCAGGTAAAGATGAAAGAGAGATTGAGTTAGAGATAGAACGATAAAAGGGGAGAGATTGGTTGATAGGCACATTGATAGAGAAAGAGAGAGGCTGGGATCGTGAGAGAGAGGGGGGGGGGGAAGAGACAGACACAGACACACACATATCAGACATAGGTAAAAAGACACATAGACAGATAGGCACACACACACATGACAGACAGACAAAGACAAAAAGACAGACAGACAGAAACACATACACACATCAGACAGACACAGGTAAAAAGACACAGACAGACAGAGACACATACACACATACGACAAACAGACAAAGGCAAAAAGACAGACAGACAGTCAAAGACACATACACACATAAGACAGACAGACAGTCAAAGACACATACACACATAAGACAGGCAACCATGCACAGACAGAAAACCAGAAAGAAGTCACACAGGAAGAGACAGACAGCGAGAAGCAAAATAGAGACAAGGAAAAGAGCGATAGACAAAACACGCCTCTTCCACCTCAGCAAAGGCAACAACGACAGCAACAAGACAGCAACAGCAACATCAACAGGTCTGGCCTCTTGTTGTTCCTGACCAAACAATCCCCCTTTCCGGTCTCAGGGGCTGAAGCAAGGCCGAGGGGGGGGGGAGAGAGGGAGGGAGGGAGGTGGGAGAGAGGGGTTACAGCTAACACCCTCTCCTATTCCTTCCCCCTTTCTCTTTTCCTTCCTCCTCTCCCCTCCCTTTTCCTTTCCTCCTCTCTCCTTCTATTCCTCCCCTCTCCTTCTTTCTTCCTCCTCTCCCTCCCCCCTACGACGACGTAATAGGGGAGAGGGGGGTTGAGATGGGATAGGTACCCCCTCTATCCCTCCCAATACCCCCACAAAATTGGGAAAGAGGGGGAGGGGGAGTCCTACACCTCCCTTCCCTATAGCCCCCCCCCCTTCCCCCACCTCCTTTTACCTTCAATGCCATCTTCCACCTCCCCTTCCCCTCATGCGAGTCGGTTCTGCCATAAAGCAAGATCAGAGGTGGGGGAGGAGGTCAAGGTAGTAGGAGTGGGGTGGGGGTCGAGAGAGGAAGGGGGGGTGGGGGGTGGGGGAGGAGAGGTCACAGTTGGGGAGTTGCAAAGGGGGGTGACGATTAGGGGAGGGGGTCATCGTGGGAAAGGGAGGGTTGGGGGAGGAAGTGTTGGGGAGAAGTCAGGGATAGGAGTGGTCCTATAAGGAAAGGAAGGGGGACGGGGTCAGCTGAGAAGGGATCCTGATTTCCTGATTGAAAAAAAGGGGGGGAAATACGATAAATAGAAACAAATCAAAAATAAAAACAAAAATAAAACAGGATTACATAAGAAAACCTTTGTACTATGACTACTCAGTAACACGTTAACACATTGATAAAGATGATAAAGTACTAATAATAATACTGGCATTAGAACATGAGGATAAACAAACTATTTTTGATTTACGTATGCACATATATACAGGACATTAGCATAAGTAAAAGACAGTAAAGATATAGCAATAACAGTGTTTTCAATGTTTGTGACTGGGAGGATGAGACCAGTGGTTGGTCGAGTGTAAAGTAGTCACCGAGGATAAGGGTCACTTGTAACGTTTGGGAGAAAATTGGGGAACGTTTTCGGACAATTTAAGGATTTGTATGTATAGGCGGCACATATTAGTGTGTGTAGAGTTAAATTTTAAGAACTTCAGCTCTTTCAAAGCATTGTTGGTATGGTCACGGTTCCCAAAATTACTTATTACTTTTGCTACATTCTTTTGAATCGACGATTGGGTTGAGTGAGGTTTTGCTTGCCCCGCCTTGGATAAACTAAGGTATAATGTAGTGACGTAAGAGTTCCGATATGAAAATGGGTTTGAGTTTGATTTGCTCTTCTATTACGGACGCTTTGAATGTGACAGTGCCAGTAGAGATGTCTATTAACAGTGATTCCAAGAAATTTTATTTGTTTAACGGCTCCGATACTTTTTCCATCAATATCAGTTCTATTGAGAGACTGCGAATAGTTTATGGAAGATAATGCATTGCGTTTTGTCGGAGTTAAGAGTAAGTTTATTGGCCTTTATTCAGTTGCTTACATTAGCTAGTTCTTTGTTAACATTGTGAATGAGGTTGTCGATATTTTTGTCTGTTAGGTAAATAGTACATTCGTGTGCTAACAGGATGGACTTTAAATTGGATGAGGCCTGTGCAATTCATTGATATGTAATGTAAATAAGAGGGGCCCTAATATGGAACCATTAGGTACACCATAACTGATTGGAAGACTGGAAGAACTGTATAATTCTTGACATTATTATACACGAAATGATTTCTGTCAGACAGGTAGCTCTTAAACCAAGCATGTGAGGCTCCGCGGATTCCATAATGAGAGAGCTTGTCTAGGAGGATGTTATGGTCTATCGTATCAAATGTTTTTGTGAAGTCTAAAAATGTGCTACATAAAAAACTCGTTATTATCAAATGAACCTGAAACGTCATTTGTAAGACACTGTACACCTGACTCTTGATCTTTTCTGTCGAAAACCAAAAGGATAATCTGAGAATATCGTGTACATTGCAGAATTCATTTACTGTGTTATACATTAAAGTTTCAAGAATTTTACTATAGGCATTTAAAATGGAAATGGCACGAAAGTTTTGTTGACCAATAAATGTGATAACCCTGGCTATTTCTGCTGCGTATTCCTCTCCCTTCCCTTCTCCACCTCCCTTGCCCTATTCTCTTCCTCTCCCTCTCTTCTGTCTTTGCTTCTCCTTCTATAAAATTGGGGAAAGTATATATATATATATATATATATATATATATATATATATATATATATATATATATATATATATATATATATATATATATATATATATATATATATATATATATATATATATATATATATATGTGTGTGTGTGTGTGTGTGTGTGTGTGTGTGTGTGTGTGTGTGTGTGTGTGTGTGTGTGTGTGTGTGTGTGTGTGTTGTTCTCATTCTCCCTCTCCCTTTCCCTTCCTCTCTCTCTCTCCTCCTCTCCCTTGTGATAACCCTGGCTTTTTCAAGTTTATTAGGAAATGCCCCAGTTGACAACGAGAGATTAATCAAAGAGTAATGATTGGACTTAGGTATGACAAAGATTTTGTAATAATATTCATTGGGATATTATCTTCTGCAGAATTGAATTTTGAATGGTACTGCATAATTCATTTTCTGTGACTGGCCTTAGGAAGATGCCTTCTGCCACGGGATTGTTCAAGTTGGTGACTGTTGGTAGATGACTGGAATTGGTTAGCAAGTACTGCTCCGATGTTTGCTAAATAATGATTAAGGGTATTTGAGCCTGGAGCCTCAAGTGCTTCGGAATTCTTCCCATTTAGATGGTATACTATTGATATTGTAGGGCATAATTTTGAAACATGATTCAAATAAGTTACTTAATTCCTCTGGATGGTAGTTATTGCTAAGCAGTCAAAAAGTTGGTCGGTATCGATACCATTTTTTAAAGAATACTCGGAGAATTGGTTAAAGTATTTTTTTAACAAATTGTTGGCACGAAAGTAAGATTCATAATCGGCATTAATTAAACTTTGGATAAACCTGTGATGATCTAATGATGAAAAAGAAAACACAAATGTATCTGGCATTGGAAGAGTTGTTTATATGGAATGCATACTACATTTAGTTGCATTATTTACATATTAGTCTTCCTGGACTATCCAATTGCTCTCTTTGATTGTTCTAACATTGATTTACTCGACTGTTGAAAGTTAGTTTTGAGATATCTGGTGGTTTTGGGTCGAGCAATTACTTCACTTGAAGTAGGAATGATTCCCTTTGATTCCCTGGTATTGTGTGGAGGTCAGCAAGGGAGGGGTCAGGCGAGGGGAAAGGGGGAGAGGGATCTGCATGGCCCTTTTCAGCGGCGGGGGATGAAGGGCCAGGGAACGCAGCCCTAGATTTACTTTGTTTATCGTCTTCGCTTTCTTTACTCTGTTTCTATCGCTATAATTATTATTTTATTATTTCTTACTTCATAGTAGTACACCTCTTCGCTCCCTCTTCTCCTCTCCTCCTTTTCACTCCCCTCTCCCTTCTATTCTTTACACTTCCTCCCCCCCTTTCTCTTCTCTCTCCACCTGCCTCTCCTTCCCTCTCTCTCTCCTCTCTCTCTCTGCTCTCTCTCCCCCCCTCTCTCTCTCTCTCTCTCTCTCTCTCTCTCTCTCTCTCTCTCTCTGAAAGCTGAGAACGTCGAGCATAAAATAGGCGACAGCAGCTTTTACAGCTTCCTCATGCGGACTCACACGCGGATGGCTCTTCCTGATGAGGACTCTTCCAGATACTACTCAGCTATTCCAACCGCCTGGGACGCTGTAAGGAATATGCTCATCCCAGTTCTCTCGACAGCTGGCATTGTCCGACAAAATTAAACAAATGAAAGTAACTTGAGTGGACAGCAGGGAATTGAATCAACGTCATTAAAAGGCCACCAGACAAAACAAGAACTTCTATAGACGTTAAAGCAAAAGTGGAGGTTACGATGGAAACAGATGATCGAAATAGACAGCGACCTTCCCATTAAAAGCAAGGGCTTCAGTCTTAGTAAAATGGAATTGATTTGTTCCATTTTGCACTGTTGGTCAGTGTGAGGCCTTCTGTGGTAGGCTTTGTCAGCACTGGCGATAAGTGCTCTCAAGGGTTACCTGAAATCCTGTCTCTCACACACACATAAACACGCGCACACACACACACACACACACATACAGAGAGAGAGAGAGAGAGAGAGAGAGAGAGAGACAGACAGAGAGCCAGAGACAGACGGGCAGACAGACAGAGACAGAGTAACGAGAATCTACACAGCTACCTAAATAAGGGTCGTGCCTGCCGCCCTCGCTCCCCCGACCTGCTGTGCCTTGACCTCGGCCATCCAGCCCCGAGACGACCTGTTCTGCGCCGAGGACTGCCGAAGGAGCGGCCGCCGAGACTCGCGAACGGACGCAGCGCAGCGAGTGACTAAGGCATGGGGGAGGATGTCATGTTACGTAATGGAGGAAGGTATTGTTTTAGTATCATCATCGTCGTCCTCATCGCCACCATCATCATCACCATCATTATCATTATCATCATTGCCACCATCATCATCACCATCACTATCATTATCATCATCATCATCATCATTATCATCACCATCATTATCATCATCACCACCACCACCATTATCATCACCACCAGCATCATTATCATTATCACCATCATCATCATCATCATCATCATCATCATCATTATCATCATCATCATCACCATCGTCATCATCATCAAAACTATCATCACCATTATCATCATCACCATCACCATCGTCATCATCATCAAAACTATCATCACCACCACCACCATCATCACCATTATCATCATCACCATCATCATCGTCATCGCCACTATCATCAAAACCATCATCACCACCAGCATCATTATCATTATCATCATCATCACCATCATCATCAATACGATCATCATTGTTTTTAACATCATCATTATTATCATCACCATTATCATTATAGTGAATTATGCATATCCTAGGTTACGAAATAAATGAAGGGGGAATTCTAGCTTTAAGAAGAGGATTTGGGGTCACTCGTTAAATAGCGGTGGTAATGTTATTATTAGCAGTATTGTTTACATTGTCATCACCACCATCATCATTATCATCATCATCATCATCACTGTTATCATTCTTGTCCTTATCATTATGACCGTTATCATCATTCTTGTCATTATTATCATCACTATTATTATTATTATCATTTTCATTATCATCATTATGAATATCATAATTGTTGTTATTATCATTATTATCGTTATCATCATTTTCATTACTATCATTATTGGTATCATTGTTATCGTTATCATTATTATCATTACTATTATTATTATTATCATTATCACAACTAGTAGTTGTAGACGCAGCAGCAGCAATAATAGTAGTAGTAGTTGTGGCAGTAGTGATAGTTATGGTGCAGTAGTTGTGGTAGCTAGAGAAATAGTTGTAGTAAAGAGAGACTTATACATTGTATAGCTATTATGGGGTTGTAGACCATATATTTACAAAAAAAGAAATAGTAGTAGTTGTATAATTATAAATATTATCATTATTATTGATATGACTCGTTATCATTGCAGTTGCTATAAGCATTATCATTCCACAATCATCGCCATTTTATTCCCACGACGGTGATTGTTCTTGTCATCATTGTTATCATCATCAACATCTTTATGATTCTTAGAATTCTCATTATTATTATCGTTGTGAGAACCATTATCATCGCTGCTGTTTCCTTTCATTTGTTTTAACGATATATCAAAAAAATCATTTCTGTAATAAGATCTTCTGTATTTCATCGCCATACTTGAAAGATGCAATACCACGACCATCACAGAGATACACCAGCACCAGCACCACCACCAACACATACGCTATCTTCACCACTAAAATACACCATCACCACCATCATCAGATCCAAGATACACAATCACCATCACCATCACCACCACATACGCTATCTTCACCACCTAAATACACCATCACCACCATCATCAGATCCAAGATACACCATCACCACTACACCAGGATTTTCCATTCACCATAAGATAAACCATTATCATCAACAATGATATCCAAGATCATCATCATCACCATACTAAGAGATACACTTGTCACACTTCTCCTTTCCCCCTCACTATCACTACGCCCACCCCAAACCCACGCCTACGGTTACCCACCTGCCCACCCCTACTTCCTACGCCCACCCCCATGCACCCCCACATACCCCATTTCCACGGTACACCACGCCCAATACCCCGCCCACCCCTACCGCCCACCCTCACGCCCACCTACGCTCACCCTCCTTCGCCTCATCCCCTACGCCCACCCCCTACGCCCATACCGCGCCCACTCCCCTTGCACACCCCACTCCCACCGCCTACGTACACCCCCTACGCCCGCCCCACGCCCCACTCTACGCCCACTTCACCACCCCTACGTGCCCCACACCCTGCTACGTACACCACGCAATGCCCCACCGCCTCTCCTTCTGTTCCCACGCGCGTCGAACAGACAGAATCTCACACTTATTTGAGCAGCGCGTTTGTTCTGGCCGCACAGGCGCTGACGGAGGCCCCGAAGGGGCAGAGGAGGGAGAGGGGGAAGAGAGAGAGGAGGAGGGGTGGGAGGAGGGTGGGGAAGAAGGAGAGGAGAAGAGGAGGAGAGGGGGGAGGGAAGGGGAGAGGGGGTGGGGGAGGAGGAAGGCTTGAAGAGGAGGGAGAAAGGGAGGAGGGGGTGGGGAAGAGGCAATGGAGGAGGGAAGGGAGGAAGGGAGGAGGGGGTGGGAGGAGGAAAAAAGGGAGAGGGGGAGGGAGAGAGAGGAGGGAGAGAGGAAGGGAAAAGGGAAGGGGGTGGGAGGAGGAGAAGAAGAGGGAAGAGAGGAGGAAGGGGTGGGAGGAAGGAAAGAGGTGGAGAGAGGAGGGGAGGGTGAGGGAGGAGGAGGGGAGAGAGGGAGAGAGAGAGGAGGGAGAGGGGAGAGGTGGAGAGGAATGAGGGGAGAGAGGGGAGGA
>NC_091567.1:14754516-14757016 GCF_042767895.1 Penaeus vannamei
AAAGCCTCGGTTCGTATCATGACCAGTATCATTTCCAAAATTCCATGTCATCTAAATTGGGCTAAGACACTTCTCTGTTAAAAAAAAAAAAAAAATAAAAAAAATAAAATAAAAAAATAAAAAAATAAAGAGGATAATGAATAAATATATGGATGAATAAATACATGATAGAAATCTGAATATAACTTCTTAAGTTATCCTGCTAAGCAACAAGCCAACGAACAAACTCACTGAGCAACGCTACCAAGAAGATAATTACCTTGGCAGAGGTAATGATAATGATAATAACTTCCTTCCTCCCTTTCCCCTCCTACCCTCCTCCTAAATTCCCCAACCATCGTGTTGAATAATGATAATGACAATAATAATGGTAATGATAGTGACAATAATGACAATAATAAGGGTGCATAAACTAACGGTCTAATTACCTTATGAGGTGTACTTACCGTGATATCAATAAGAAAAACTATAATTATGATAATGATATTAACAATAACAATAATAATGATACCAAGAACAATAAGGATGATGATGATAATAATAGCAATAATAAGAATAATGATAATAATAGAGACAGAATAGGGTTCTCATATATTTGTATGTATCATTCTTTGATATTCATGTTGTCAATCATCCCCCCCCCCCCACTCAACATCAAAATTATTTTATTTTAAGCCCCCAGTCCCCCCCCCCCCCAGGCCCAAAGCACTTCTGTTTGCACTTAATTACGCAATCACACTAACTAGGATTTCTGATGTAGTTTATAGGTCGCACGGACGAACGGCAGGAAAAAGAATAATTATTTGAACAAGAATCATGATAAGTGGAGTAAGAATTGAGGTGATTTGAATTGATAATAATGATAATGATAATAACATTAATGATAATACCAATTGTGATGATAGAAATGATAATCATAATTGTGATAATAATGATATTGATAATAACAACAACAGTAATACTGATATTAGTAATGATAATGGTAATAAAAATGATTAAAGTAATAGTAATGACACTAGTGATGATAATGATAAAAATAAAAAGATAATGGAAATGTTAATAATAATGATGATGATGATGATGATGATGATGATGATAAAATTAATGGAAATGTTAATAATAATGATGATGAGGATGAGGATGAGGATGAGGATGAGGATGAGGATAATAATAATAATAATAATGATAATACAGTAACAAAAATAGCAATAATAATGGTAATGATAAATGACAGTATCGATATTGACAATGATAACGATAATGTTAGTGATAATAATGACAATAGCAATAATGATAATGATATTAATAATTGTAATCATAACAATGATAGTAATGATAGTGATAAAAATATCTTCACTCAATAAAAAAAAAAAAAATAAGCCAAAAACTATAATAGCTGTGAAACAATAACAAGACAAAAGAAGAAGGCTAAAATAAAAAAGATAAAAACACAGAAACAAAATGGAAAAACTCCATCCATTATCACCACCGCCCCCCCAAAAAAAAATATATATATATATATACATATATATACACATATATACACACATACATACACACACACATACACACACACAAATACACAAATAAAAAAAAAAAAATATATATATATATATATATATATATATATATATATATATATATATATATATATATATATATATAAACACCCACTCCAACACCTAAAGCGCAGTCCTCCAAAAAACACGTCCATCTCACTGATAGAAAAAGCCCCTCCTCTGACCCCCCCCCCCCCAAAAAAAGAAAACTGCAAATGACAGAGGGTTCTTTAGGGTTTCCTTTGCTATCACCATTATTGCTATCATTACCATCATTATTGGTTTTACTGTTTTATCTATCTTTGTTGTTATCTATGTTTCATATTATCATGATTGACATTATCCTCATTTATCATATTATAATCGTCGTTAATGCTACCATGCTATTATCATCATCATCATCATTATTATCATTACGGTTGCTGTCGTTATTATTGTTATCATTAGTTTTTTACCATTACTATTTTTGTTATTTTCATCAATCATATCATTATCATTATTATCATTATCATTATTATCATTATCATTATTATCATCATCATTACCATCATCATTATCGCAGTAATCTTTATCGGTATGATAATTATCATCATTTATGTTGCGTATTGTCATGATTATCCTCATTGTTATCATCATAATTGTTGTTCGTATTATTACCATTAATATTATTATCATTACTGCTGCTTTTGTTGTTACTGTTATTATCATCGTTATCATCACTGTTATTGTCATCATTATCACTGTCACTATCATTATCACTACCATTGTTGTTATTACTATTATCATTATGATTATCATTATTATCATCATTACCATCACAATAATTAGCACTATTCTCGCTGTTGCCTCTGCCATTACCAATGCTGCTGTTACCATAATCCTCCCTATCATGAAAATAACACCCCACCCCCCCACCCCCCCACCCCCCCAAAAAAAGCAAA
>NC_091567.1:14772016-14777016 GCF_042767895.1 Penaeus vannamei
ATATATATATTCGTGGAGGTATTTCCAGAATGCCCCAGGGAGTTTATGCAAATTAGGAACAAGACAATTCAAGTAAAAAAAAAAAAAAAAAAGAGGAGAGAGAAAGAGTGAGGGGAGAGGCAAGAGAAGAAAGAAAGAGAGGGACTGATTAAGGGATGGAGGTAAAGAGAATGGGGAGAGAGAGAGAGAGAGAGAGAGAGAGAGAGAGAGAGAGAGAGAGAGAGAGAGAGAGAGAGAGAGAGAGAGAGAGAGAGAAAGAGCGAGAGAGAGAGAGACAGAGAGACAGAGAGGGAGACAGAGACAGAGACAGAGAGAATGAGAAAGAGAGAGAGAAATGCACAGACACACACATATAGATAAACAGATAGATACACACGTACATATATGTAGATATGCGCAGTACATACATATAAACATATACGCATGAAACTACATAAATCAGGATAAATAACCGACTGAAAGCTCACACCAACCTGTTAGTGTAATGAGAGGGTTTTTCTGTAACCTTGGACTGACAGAACGAAAATGCTGTAACAGAATATAACCCCCCCTCCCTCCCCTCCCCTCCCTCACTCCCTGTCTCTCTCTCTGCCTCTCTTTCTGTCTGTCTCTCTCTATATATATCTGTCTGTCTATCTATTTCTGTCTCTCTCTCTTTCTCTCGCTCGTACTCACTCATTTAACATTCTCTCTCTCTGTGTCTCCCCCCCCCCTCTCTCTCTCTCTCTCTCTCTGTCTCTCTCTCTGTCTCTCTCTCTCTCTCTCTCTCTCTCTCTCTCTCTCTCTTCTCTCTCTCTCTCTCTCTCTCTCTCCCTCTCTCTCTCTCTCCCTCCCTCCCTCCCTCCCTCCCTCCCTCCCTCCCTCCCTTCCTCCCTCCCTTCCATTATCTCCCCCCCCAATCCCTCCCTCCAATCCCTAATCCCTCCCCTTCCCTCCCACGCCTAATGTCTCTTTAACGCTTATTTACTTGCTTGCTGTCATTTCGATCCCATTTCTTTTTTATCTATCAGACGTGTCGGTGTGTCTCTGACATGACGAGCCTTGTAAGTGGCTAGGACTGTGATGGTAATGCAAAAAAAAAAGAAAAAAAAAAGAAAAAAAGAAGGGGGGGAGAGGGGGCACTGTGTGTATAAAAAAAAGTTTTATTTTAAATAAATCTTCTGCGTCTTGAGTTATTAGTCAGGCAGATTTAGAAGATGTGTTGCGTCATCGGTGTATCGGTCTGAGTCCAAGATAAATGATAATGTTTTTTTTCTTTCTGATTTTTGCGTTCCATTCTTTTCTTTCAGGGCGGGGAGGGAGGGGGAGGTATGGGGGAGGAGAGTGTTTCCGTTTCTTTGTTTATCATTCACCTTGTCTTTTGCACTTTTTTTTTTCTCTTCGTCTCTTTCTCTCCCTCTCTCTCTCTCTCTCTCTCTCTCTCTCTCTCTCTCTCTCTCTCTCTCTCTCTCTCTCTCTCTCTCTCTCTCTCTCTCTCTCTCTCTCTCTCTCTCTCTCTCTCATCCCTCCTCTCTATATCTATATCTATCTATCTTTCTCTACCTCTCTATCTCTCTCAATCTCTCATTCTCACTTTCCCTCTCCTTCCCTCTCCCTCTCCCCATCCCCTCCCTCCCTCCCTCCCTCATTTCTCCCTCCCCTCCCTCCCTCCCTCATTTCTCCCTCCCCTCCCTCCCTCCCTCATTTCTCCCTCCCCTCCCTCCCCCTGAGTGTCTCCCCTTCCCCTATAACCCCCCCCCACGTGAGGCTAGCGTGTGAAGATGACTTTGTCCTTCACTATCAGCTGGGTCACGGTCAGCACCTCGAGGTCACTGTCACGCTCACCATCACTCACAATACTGCACAACATTTCTAGTATGAGTGAGTGGTCGTGGTTTGTTTGCTGTTGCTTTTTTTATAGTTTTTCTTTGTTTTGTTATTATTGTTATTATTGTTTTATCATTATTAATACCGTTGTTATTATCATTATCATTATTGTTATTATTATTATTAGATATTACTATTATTGTTATTGTTATTATTATCATTATTATTACTTTTATTATTATCACTATTATTATTATTATTAGTATTAGTATTAGTATTAGTATTAGTATTAGTATTAGTATTAGCATTACTAGTATTATTATCATTATTATTATTTATTATTATTATTATTATTATTATTATTATTATTATTATTACTATTATTGTTATCATCATCATCATCATTATTATTATCATTATTATAATCATTATTATCATAATCATTATTATTATCACTATCATCAATATTGTTATTATCATCATCATTATTATCATTATCATCATTATAACTGTTTATATTGTTATTCATATTATCATTTTCAATATCATTGTTGTCAGCCTTATCGTTATTATTATCATTACCATCATCATTAGTAGTAGTACTGCTAAGATCATAATTTTTATTCGCATTATCATCATTATTTTCATAATCATTAAACATCATCATTGATATTATCATCATCATCATCAATGCTGTTACTATCTTTATTATCAGTATTATCTATTCCATCATACCTCTTCGTATTCATATTACTAGCGGTATGAACTTATAATGATGTGTAATATTACTAACATTTCTATCATCAGTGACATATATTCAGGTATTATAACGATAATGCATATTGATTTTACATGTCTCTTCCCACTGACATTTATTCTCTCTCTCCTTTTATTCTTCCTTTTCTTTCTCCTATCCTCCGTACGCTTTTTTATTTTGTTTTTACTATTTCATTCTCTTCTCCTCCTCCTCTTCCCCTTCATCTACCTTCTCTTCCTCCGTCTCCCTCCTGCTTCTCCTTCTCCTCCAGCTCCTGTTCTTCCACCTCTTCTTCCTCCTCCTTCTTCTGCTTCTGCTTCTCCTTCTCCTTTTCCTCCTCCCCATCTTTTTCTTTCCCCAACCCTTCCTCCTCCTCCTCCTCCTCCACCCCATCCTCCTTCTTCTCCTCCTTCTCCTCCCCATCCTCCTTCTTCTCCTCCTCCTACTACTTCTGCTCCTTTTCCTCCTCCCCATCTTCCTCATTCCCCACCCCTGCCTCCCCATCCTCCCATCCTCCACCTCCTTCTCTTCCCCATCCTCCACCTCCTTCTCCTCCCCATCCTCCTCCTTGTCCTCGACTTCCTCCTCCTCCTCCTTCTTCTCCTCCACTTCCTCCTACCCCTCCTTCTTCTTCTCCTCCACTTCTTACTACCCCTCCTTCTTCTCCTGACCTTCCTCCACCACCTCCTCCTCCTTCTCCTCCCCTTCCTCCACATCCTCCTCCCCCTCCTCCTCCACCATCTTCCTCACGATCTCCCCAGGCCTCTATCACCCCCCCCCGACTCTCCCGCCTCCCCTCCCCCATTCCCGGTCCTACTCCCCCCTCTACTCACGGAGGAAGACGTGTGGGATTTTTTTCTTTTTCTTCTTATTTTCGTTTTCTTTTTGTCGTTATCATTTTCATTTTATTTTCTTTCTTCTTATCATCTTTATTATTATCACTGTTGTTATTGTTAATGTTATTACTATTATTATTATTGCTATTATTGTTATTACTGATATTATCATTATCATTATTATTACCATCATTATTGTTATCATTATTGTTATAGTTATTACTATTATCATAGTTGTTATAGTATCATCATGACCATTATTATCTTATCATCATTGTTAGTATCATTGTTATTGTTATTACTATCATCATCATTTAAATAATCATAAATATTATTATCATTGTAGTCATTATTATTGTTATTATCATTATCCTTGACTTTATTATCCTCATCATTAGCATTGTTCTTGTTATCGTTGCTGCTGTTATTTATCTTTCTTCTTTTCTTTATCTTTTTTCTTCGTCTTTGTCTTCGTCGATTTTCTCCTCTTGGTCCGTTCCCCATTCGTCTTCTTGTACGTGGAAGAAGGAAAAAGGGAAATGGAAGAAAGAAAGAAAGAAAATAGAAAGTGGAAGGAGATGATGAGAGGAAGAACTAAAAAGGAGAAGAATAAGATGACGAAGGAGAGAAAATGTGTAATTAGTAAAATGGAATGGAAAGGTGAACGAAAAAAAAGCTAAAAGGGGGGAAAAGAGCAGAGAGAGATAAAAAAAAAAAAAGTAGATAAAGGAAATCAATATCACAAAAAATGAGATAAAAAAGATAGATATAAAAACTGACAACAAAAAGAAACACGAAAAATGTAAAAAAATAAAAATAAAAAAAATCAATTACTATTTTTATTAATAATGATAGATAGCAAAGAGTGAAGAACTGTAGAATCGGTGAGAGATGCAGTGAATGGAAGGGAAAGAAGAATATAAGGAAGATATATAGAGGAAATGAAAGAAAGAAAGAAAGAAAGACACGGAGAGAAGGTTATCTATGTACATATAAAAAAATGCATATGTATATATATTTTCTTGTATACACAACACATTCATACGCACATACATACATGCATACATCTATCCATCCATGCATACATACATACGTAATATATGTTTACATTTATACATACATACAGTACAAATATACTTACATACATGCATGCATACGTAGGTAATACATGCTTACATACATACATACATATATATATATATATATATATATATATATATATATATATATATATATATATATATAGTACATATATACTTACATACATACACGCATACAGACATACATATATACATACATGCATATATACTTACATACATACATACATGCATATATACTTACATACATACATACATACATGCATATATACTTACATACGTACATACATAAATACATACATACATGCATATATACTTACATACGTACATACATACATACATGCATATATACTTACGTACATACATACGTTACTTTTCCTCGCTTATCTGCATCGTGTTCAGTTTCCCATGTGCGTGTGAGCGTGCAAGTCTCACATGTGACCGTGTGTGTGTGTTCGAGCGTGTGTGTGTGTGTGTGTGTGTGTGTGTGTGTGTGTGTGTGTG
>NC_091567.1:14782016-14787016 GCF_042767895.1 Penaeus vannamei
ATCACCGTTATCATTATTCGTCTTTTGAGAAGCAGGAGTACAGAAGGAAGAAGAAAAACAAGAGGCACGAGAGACAGCACGATAAAGAGAGGGGAAACGAAGGAAGTAAAAAAAGGGGAAAACTAAACAAAATTCAAATGAATAACAGAGATAAAGTATGAACAATGAAGGACAAGAACAAGAAATATAACAAGGGTGATAATGAATACTAGTATACAGCCCGGAACAACTGAGACAAAACTACTTGTTTATACATCTACGAATACAAGAATTGCACAACTAAGGCAACCACTATATATAACAACATTTCATCAGTGTATACACATCACCATTAAATCACAACCCTTTGTATTATGTGCAAGTGCTGGACATCATCATTATAACACACATATACTTGTCCACATTGGTATACACTATCTATGTACATATCTTCGCCACAAGATACAAGTCAACCACTGTATGTCATCAGCACAATATACATGTCTGCGTCACTGTAGTCATATCTTCACCATGTCATCACCCTGTATAGTAGTCTTCACCACTATATCCATGTCCACTTCACCACTATATTCCCGGCCTAATCACTGCTATATAATACCCTTACCACTTAATCCATGTCCTCTTCACCACTACACCCATGTCCTCTTCGTCACTATATCCATATCCGGTTCACCACTATACCCATGTTCTCTTCACTATATCCATGCCCTCCTCACCACCATATCCATCTCCTATTCACCGCTAAATCCATGTCCTCTTCATCACTATATCCATATCCTGTTCATCACCATACCCATGTCCTCTTCATCCCTATATCCATATCCGGTTCACAGCTATACCCACGTTCTCTTCACTATATCCATGTCCACTCCACCACCATATCCATCTCCTATTCACCGCTAAATCCATGTCCTCTTCATCACCATATCCATATCCTGTTCATCACCATACCCATGTCCTCTTCATCACTATATTCATATCCGGTCCACCACTATACCCATGTTCTCTTCACTATGCCCATGCCCTCCTCACCACCATATCCATGCCCTATTCACCGCTAAATCCATGTCCTCTTCATCACTATATCCATATCCTGTTCATCACCATACCCATGTCTTCATCACTATATTCATATCCGGTTCACCGCTATACCCGTGTTCTCTTCACTATGCCCATGCCCTCCTCACCACCATATCCATGCCCTATTCACCGCTAAATCCATATCCTCTTCATCACTACATCGATATCCCTTTTACTATATCCATGCCCTCCTCACCACCATATCCATATCCTATTCACCGCTAAATCCATATCCTCTTCACCATATCCACATCCTCTTCATCGCGATATCCACATCTTATTAACCCCTCCATACACCCCCTCACCACTATACCCAAGTCCTCCTCAACCACCACATTTATTCATCACAATAAGCATGTTCTTGCCGCTAAGTCCCCAGCCTGCGTGTCCCGGGCAAGCGCTGGACACACACGCGCCCACGGCAAAGGGCGGAGGACCTCGGCCGCCCAGACCTAGTTTCCTTGTCGGTCCCTCGGCTCGGGGCGATGGGGCCGCTCGGGTTTATGCTGGCGATCCTTTTATTTATATTTTTATTTTTATTTTTTGTTTATTTGTTGTTGTTGTTGTTGTTTATGTTTATGTGTATTTCTTTTTTTCTCGATGTTATTGTTATGGAGTTTTTATTTTTATCTTTTTTTACTATTTTTCTCTGTTTTCTGTTCATTGTATTTCCTTGTGTTTATTTCTCTTTTCGATGTTATTGTTATGAACTTTTTACTTTTGTATTTTTTTAGCTCCATTTTTCCGTATTTTGTATTTCTGTTTGTTTTTGATTGCTTAGGTGTTGATTCGTTTGTTTCTTTGTTTGTTTGTTTCCTTTATTTGCTTATACATTCGGTTGTTTACTTATTAATTTGTTTGTTTGTTCATTTATTCGTCGTTGTGGTATTAGAATTGAGAGATTGGTGGAGAAGAGAAGGAGGAGGGGAGGAAGGGGGAAGGAAGAGGGGAGAGGGAGATAGATGGAGATGAAGAACAGAGGGTAGGGGTGATGGGCGAGGAAGGGAGGAAGAGGAACACTATGATAATTTTAAGGAAAATCAAAGAAACAAGACTTAATTTTATATCAAGAATACAAACCAGAACACAAACTACTCGGAATTTCCCAGGACCGATTTCCTGAATGAAAAAATAAAATAAAAATAAAAACGAAATAGACGAAAACAAAGAAAAGAAAAGAAACCCATTCATTCTTACAAGACGAAATCTCAGAACTTAAAGAAAAAAAAAAGAAAAAATAATAATGTTACAGATCTCGTAATATTTCTCTTTACGAAATGATGTTCCATTAACTCATGCATTTCCTTCTGGTTATTGCCCCCTCCCCCTCCCCCTCCCCCTCCCCCTCCCCCTCCCCTTCCCCACCCATCAGCCACTCCCTTTCCATTTAGTATTGGTGAAATTTAGTGGGTATTCCCCTTCTCCCATTTCTCCTGGGTTATTGCCTCATTTAGAGAGAGAAAGAGAGAAGGAGGTGAGGGAGAGAGAGAAAGGGAGAGAGAGAGTGAGAGAGAGAGAGAGAGAGAGAGAGAGAGAGAGAGAGAGAGAGAGAGAGAGAGAGAGAGAGAGAGAAAAGAGAGAGAGAGAGAGAGAGAGGAGGAGGGAGGTAAAGAGATAGAGATAGAGAGAGAGAAAGAGAGAGAGAGAAAGAAAGAGAAGAGAAGAGAGAGAAGAGAGAGGAGAGAGAGAGAGAGAGAGAGAGAGAGAGAGAGAGAGAGAGAGAGAGAGAGAGAGAGAGAGAGAGAGAGAGAGAGAGAGAGAGAGAGAGAGATAGAGGCTGAGAGAGAGAGAGGAAAGAAGAGAGACAGAGACAGACAAACAAACAGACAGACAGAAGGGAAAGGATTTACATAGATATAGATATAGAGATATAGACGAATCAAGTGATAAACATGCAGACAGAGGATAGACAGACACACAGACAGACAAAAGATTAAACAGACAAATAAACAGAAAGAAAAAGAGAACAAAAAGCAAAAGGAGAGAGTCAAGGATACCACGAAGGAGAGAGGGGGTAGGGGGAGAGGGGAAGGGGAGAGAGGCAAGTGAAGAGTGCCTGAAGCAGGAGAGGGGAGGGTGGACGGTGGAGGGGGAGGGAGAGGGGGAGGGAGAGTGCCTGAAGCAGGAGAGGGGGAGGAGGAGGGTGGACGGTGGAGCGGGGGTGAGAGTCCCTGAAGCAGGAGAGGGGGAGGAGGAGGGAGGGAGCAGGAGAGGGGGAGGGGGAGGAGGGGAAGAGGGGAGAGGGCGGGGGGAGAGGGAGGAGTGCCTGAAGCAGGAGAAGGGGGAGGGGGAGGAGGGGAGGAGGGGGAGATGGGGGGCAGAGAGTGCCGGAGGGAGCGCCAGGGCCATAACACGGTGAGAATACGCACTGACCGCGGAGTTATCTTCACCTAGAGGCTGGAGATGAGGATATTTGCATGATGACCGCTAGTGCCTCCAGGTCGTGACTGGGAGGGGGTGGGGGAGGGGGTGGGGGAGGGGGAGGGTCTTAGAGGTCGTAGTACTACCTTCTTCTCACCGCCGGCAGATCTTCGAAGTCTTGAGAAAGAAAGAAAGAATGAGAAAAAAAAAGATGAAAACTTATGAGAACTTCCAAGACGATGGTGTTACAGACTGTCTGAAGCAGCACGAAGTTAATTCTTCTCCCCTCACACCTTTCCCCTCCCTCCCTCTCTCTCCCTCCCCTTTCCCTCCTGCTCCTCCTGTGTCTCTTCTTCTTCTTCTTCTTTTTCTTCTTCTTCTTCCTCTTTCCTCTTCTTTCCCTTCCATTTCCTCTTTCACAACGGTCCTCCTCTCTCGTCTTCTCTCCTTCTTTCTCGTCCAGCCTCTCACCCCTCACTCCTCTTTCTCTGCAGACCCTTTTCTCATTCCTCATATAACTCTCCCTCTCTCCTCTTTCACTCCCCCCCCCCCATCTTCTCCCCCTCTTCCTCTTCTTCAACAATTCTCCCTTCTCCCCTTCCGCTTCCCTTCTCCCCTTCCGCTTCCCTTCTCCCCTTCCGCTTCCCTTCTCCCCTTCCGCTTCCCTTCTCCCCCCCTCTCACCATCCAAAGCTCTCCAACCCGAATCCCTCTCCTTTGCTTAAATCCCTCTCCCCTCTCTCTATTCCCTTCTATCAATGTCTCTCCCCTCTCCCCGACCCAACCCCTCTCTCCTCCTCTCTCCTCACCCCATTATCAGTCCCTGTCCCCTCTCCCCACTTCTTTTCTCTCTCCCTCTCTCCTCACACTCTTCTGTCTCCACTCTCCTCACTCCCTTCTTTCAATGCCTCTCCCCTCTCCCCAACCCCTTCTTTCAATGCCTCTCCCTCTCCCCACCTCTTTTCCCTCTCCTCTGTCCTTACACTCTTCCCTCTCCCCTCTCGCCACTCCCTTCTGCCAACGCCTCTCCCTCATCCCAACCCAGCCCCTCTCCTCTCTCCCCACCCTCTCCCCTCTCCCAACCTCTTTTCCCTCTCCTCCCTCCTCACCCTCTCCCCTCTCCCCACCTCTTTTCCCTCTCCTCCCTCCTCATCCCCTCCCCTCTCCCCACCTCTTTTCCCTCTCCTCCCTCCTCACCGCCTCACCCTCTCCCCACCTCTTTTCCCTCTCCTCCCTCCTCACCCCCTCCCCCTCTCCACTCTCACCCTGGGAACTTCTGCAAAACCTCTGAGGCTGTTTCGGTGTATGAGAAAATGGAAGAGAGGTGCGTGAGAAGAAGAAGCGAAGAGAGAGGGGAGAGAGGGGGAGAGCGGAGAGGTTAGACGAGAGGGAGAGAGGGAGATAACTCTCCTCCTTCCCCTCCTTCGTCCCTCCGTCCTGGCAGAGAGTCACGCTTCCTCAATTACCTTCTGAAGTGCCGTCTCTCAGCCTCGCCTTGTGGGTGATATATATGTATAAGCGGCGTCGGCGGAAGAGGGGTCTATGTATGCACTCCATGAA
>NC_091567.1:14794516-14802016 GCF_042767895.1 Penaeus vannamei
GTGTGATTATATATTTGTTTATCTTATTCATTTATATTCTAAAAAAAAAAAAAATCTTGAGTAATGGGGGTTATATGTGAAAAATCTTTTTCTCTGTGATATGATAAAGTCGAAGGATATGAAAGGAACGTTTTCTATGTTCCTAATAAAACGCGAAAAAAATGTTTAAAAAAAAATGTAATCGCGAGACGAATAAAGAATTGAAGAAATTACATTGAATAGAGATACTAACAGATACAGGTAAAGCGTAAAAAGATAACGAATCAAACAATGGAAAAGTGGACGAGTGGTAGAAGAGATAATAAAGACAAGGAAGACAAGGGAAAAAATCGTGTCGATATACGATTCACGAAAAAAAGAAAAAAATTGCATATATATATATATATATATATATATATATATATATATATATATAAACACATATTTCTGAAATTACAAAAATAAATAACATGAATAGCTTTGAAAGTCTATGAACCGAGAAAGTAAACCGCGGATCGTGACAAAAAAAAAAAAAAAAAAAAAAAAAAAAAAAAAAAATAGGGGAAAGAAAAAGTCATGTTCTATGCCATGTCCACTTCATGTCATGCTTTATCTACTAACGCATGACACACCTCTCGGGTCTGCTATAGTGCATGGCCGAGAATCAATAGCGGGATATCGTGTTCTTGGGAAATGAATGCAGTCGTTACCATTTCTTTTCTCTTTTTTCTTTTTCTTTTTTGTCTTATTTCTTCTCTTTAATATTTTTTTTCGTTCACTTTCGATCCCTTTCTTCGCCGTTCAAAGTAAATTGTCTTTACTCGATCAATTTCTTTGTAATCACTTTATTTACCGTCAGTTTCCTTAGTCATTTTCTCTACAATAATTTCCCTTAAAATCAGTTTCTTCACAATATTTTTTTTATCATCTAATTTCTTTACAATTAGATTCTTTATAATGATTTTATTTACAAACTGCTTCTTTACAATCAGATCCCTTATAATAATTTTCTTAATAATCAATTTCTTTACAATAATTCTGTTTACAACCAGTGTCTTTATAGTCATTTCTTTACAATTAGTTTCTTATGAATCAGTTTCTTTACAGCCAATTTCCTTTACAACTATTTTCTTTACAGTCATTTTCTTAACAGTCGGATTCTTCACAATCATTTTCGTTACAATCAGTTTCTTCACAATTACGTGTTTCCTTAGCTTCTTCACAATTAATCTCATCATAACAAATTTCGTATATTATATTCTACTTAGTATTTTCATTTATTTATTATTATTTTTTATCATTGTCTTCTGAATTAATTTTCATACTAATAATTTCTTCCAGTTCAACTATTTTCCTTTCTATCTTTCTACGTCTTTTTTTCGCCTTCTTTCTCTTCCAATCATTCTCTATTCCTAGCATTCGTCCTCCAATCATTTCCATTTTATCCACCTCTACGTCTTATAATTGTTATCCTCTCATTATTTACGTTTTTTTCATTTAATTTCATTTGTATTTTTTTTTTCTTATCACATTTATTCGTTATCCATGTTTCTATTCTTATTCGACTTGCTATTCATGTCATTTATCCAATTTTCTTCACCGTTCATTTTTTTCGACGGTATTGCTTACTATGCTTTCCCTTCACTCTAATCTATCCCTTATTCACTCATTTTAGCCCGATCTATTATCATTCTTCCATGTCTGTATTCTTGTGTTTTCACTTTTTATTCCTATTTCATGCACCTGTCTTTCTTGTTTATTTATGATCATCATTTTTGTTTTATAAAACCTAATTCTAAAAAAAAAAAAAAAAAAAAAAAAAAAAAAAAAAAAAAAAAAAAAAAAATAGTATAATCTATCGATATAACAATACTTCCAAAAACCGATCTCCACGCCCACTAAACCCCACCCCTTACGACAACGCACGCCCACCAACCCCACCCACTTTCCTGTCCTCCGCCAGTCACCTCTCAGCTCCGCCCACCGCCCACGCCTTAACAAGCACTTAGGCTAATTTACAAGGACTGAGAGCCAATTTGCTTGTTTGCCGAAGGGTCGGGGAAGCGGCGAAGGTTACGGTCCCTGGCGCTGTGGTCGCTCGTCCGTTTTCTTTGAACTTCGTTTTCTGTTGCGTGTATTCTGGATTGGTTTTCTAAGTGATAATTGTATATATATATATATATATATATATATATATATTTATATATAGATAGATAGATAGATAGATAGATATAAATATATATATATATATATATAGATAGATAGATAGATAGATAGATAGATAGATAGATAGAAATATATATATAGATATATAGATATATATATATATATATATATATATATATACATATAAATATATATATATATACATATGTATATAGATAGATAGATAGATAGGTAGGTAGGTAGATAGATAGAGAGAGAGAGAGACAGAGACAGAGAGAGAGAGAGATGGATAGATAGATATCAAATTAATGAATGAATGATATTGATTTTTTTTAATGAAAATAAATGGAGTTGATTTATGTTCCAAGTGATTAATTTTCATTAATCTACTTAGTTGTTAATGTCTAGAATGCCCATTCGCATATTCCTCGACGTTGTCATTGTCATCCTTTTATTTCTATTTGATTTATCATCATTACGCACATTATCATCTACTACGTCTGTTCTAAGTCTTGTTCTTATCATCAATATAATCATTATTATGTTTATTATCATTATTTTCATCATCGCTATTACTATCATCGCCAATATCCGTATTGCCATTATAATTGTTGTTATCACCATAATCATTATTATTATCAATATTGTTATTTTTATCATCTTTATTATTATCATTGTTATTACTGCTATCATTATCATTATTGTTATTACCATTATTATCATTACTATCTGTATTAGTATTTTCATTATCAATACCATCTTTATCATAATTATTGTTATCATTATCATAATCGTCATCAATATCACTGTTATAATTGTTGTAACTATTATTATTATCATCCCAATCATAATTATCATCATCATTAATAATACTACCTTTACTATCATCACCATCTTCACCATCATCACCAACAATACCACTGTTGATATTATTGCTCCTTCTGTAGTTAGTTCTGGCAGTACTTACAGACAGATGGTTTCGCCTGCGGTAGTTGCGGCTTCTGCCTGTGGTAAAGGAAGTAACAAAGCCAAAAAAAAAATGGAGGCTTTTGATTTTTCGGTTAATATACTCTAAGAAATTGGTCACGGTATTGATAGTAGAGCCTTTTTTTACGATCGGAAGGTGAGAGATTGACCTTTATTGACCTGTTATAGGAGTAATTCATCGCATGATTTTGGGAATCGACCCAAGTGCGCGAGGATTCTGGCCACGGGGGTCAAGATGACGAAATCGTGGAAGCTGTTGCTCCTTGGCGTCGGGGCTTAACAACAGGGCAGTCCTGGGTGAGAGTCTGGGGGTGAGAAGCACTACGAGTCGGTGCAGAGGATCTAAAATAGAGATGAGGGTCGATCCTTCCACGTTGTCAGTGCCTTTTTCTTTCTTTTTTCTACGTGATTAGTTTTATCTCTCACTCTGTCTCTGTCTCTCTCTCTCTCTCTCTCTCTCTCTCTCTCTCTCTCTCTCTCTCTCTCTCTCTCTCTCTCTCTCTCTCTCTCTCTCTCTCTCTTCTTTCTTTGTTTTACGACTGCAGAAAGTTTTTACTTCTTTATTTTTTCTACGGTATTAGGTTTCTCTCTTTTTCTTTTTCTTTTTTTTTTCTTCTTTTTTTATTATTATTATTTTTTTATTGCGATTGCAGAAGGAAAAGACCTTCTGGATATTTTCATCACATTCAGGATAGACATTTCCAGGGAATGCTCGCCGAAGCCATGCCTTGAAACGCAACGACCAAGGAGGGTATGAATTTGCTTGGGCGAGGTGCCGCTTATTCTGCTTGCTCTCACCCTCTGCTATAGTGTGCATGAATAAGCGACTGCAACGAGTTATCTATTTAGATGTCTGTCTGTCTCCCTCCCTCTCTCCTCTCTTTCCCTTCTTCCCTCCCTCCCTCTCTTTTTCTCCTTCCCTCCCTCCCTCTTTCCCTCTTTCCCTCCTTCCCTCCCTCCCTCTTTCACCCTTTCCCTCCTTCCCTCCCTCCCTTTTTCCCTCTTTCCCTCCCTCCCTCTTTCACTCTTTCCCTCCTTCCCTCCCTCCCTCTTTCACTCTTTCCCTCCTTCCTTCCCTCTCTTTTTCACTCTTTCCCTCCTTCCCTACCTCCCTCTATTTTCCTATTTCCCTCCGTCCCTCTCTCCTCTCTTTCCCTCCTTCACTCCCTCCCTCTCTTTCCCTCCCTCCCTCTCTCCTCTTTTTCCCTCCGACCCTCCCTCCCTCTATTTTCCTCCTTCCCTCCCTCCCTCTCTCCTCTCTTTCCCTCCTTCCCTCCCCCCCTCTCTCCTCTCTTTCCCTCCTTCCCTCCCTCCCTCTCTCCTCTCTTTCCCTCCTTCCCTCCCTCCCTCTCTCCTCTCTTTCCCTCCTTCCCTCCCTCCCTCTCTCCTCTCTTTCCCTCCTTTCTTCCCTCCCTCTCTCCTCTCTTTCCCTCCTTCCTCCCTCCCTCTCCTTCCCTCCTTCCCTCCGTCCCTCTCTCCTCTCTTTCCCTCTTTCCTCCCTCCCTCTCCTTCCCTCCTTCCACTACCAGCAACCTGCAACATGTAGCGTGCATGATCGGGGTGGCGTAGGCCTAGCAAGAAGGGGAGATCTGGAGGCCATCGTTTATTAGTAAAATGTACAGGGATGATAGTCCTATGGCTTTCACAGTAGCAGATTTCTCACCTATCTTTAATCTACTCTATAGTCAATTATAGATGGTGATAGTAATGTTGTTTGATGCCATTTGCAGTTATTTGATCCTTTATGATTATTTGTGTTGTTCCTATAATTGAAACTAAAATCATATCATTCTTCACAATGCGTAGACTATTCTAAACAGTCGATAATACATTCTTACACTAATCTAAACGGTAAACGCCCGAAGGATGACGAAGGTTGAAGCAGAAATATCCGCTATGGATTAAAGATAATAATACTAAAAAAAAAAAAAAAGAAAACAAGAAAAACAAAAAAAAGCCACAATAAAAAAGAGGAAGAAGAAAGAGAAAAAAAGCCCTGCCTTAGCACGCTCGACGGCCCCCTCGCTCGAAACCAGCCTAGTTTCTCACGGTCGCGGGCGCATTCTCACGATTGTCCAAAAATTCCCACGGTGCGTAGCGACTCACTTAACGTCTTGAGGTGTTTTCCCGTGAGTACCTGGAACACCTCACATAATCTCGAGACGATTCCCACGCCTTAGCGCCCCGTACGCAGACGTGACTGGCAAAAAGATTCACATATATGCTGTACATACATGCGCGAACATACGCACACACACACAAGGGACAAAAATAAATAGTTACAGTTACGAAGTTTTTAATTACTAAGAATTGTAAGAGCGATTTTGTTGGGAATTTACCGGTGAATATTTCAGGGACGGAAATAGCTCGTGGATGTGTGCGATTCTCTGCGTAAAACAGGGGGGGGGGGGGACACAGACTTAAACAAAAATAGAGATACATACGTAAAGGCAGGTAGATGAATACATACACATGTGTGTGTGATTGTGTGAGTGTGTGTGTGTATGTGTGTGTGATTGTGTGAGTGTGTGTGTATGTGTTTGTGTGTGTGTGAGTGTGTGTATGTGTGTGTGTGATTGTGTAAGTGTGTGCGTGTGTGTGTAAGTATATATATATATATATATATATATATATATATATATATATATATATATATATAAATATATATATATATGTGTGTGTGTGTGTGTGTGTGTGTGTGTGTGTGTGTGTGTGTGTGTGTGTGTGTGTGTGTGTGTGTGTGTGTGTGTGTGTGTGTGTGTGTGTGTGTGTGTGTGTGTGTGTGTATACATGTATGTATATCCATACACCCTAATCTAAGAGAGAGGGGAAGAGAAAGAAAAAGAGCGAGCGAGGGAGAACGAAGGAAGGGAGGTTAGAGAACTCATGAGAAATTGAAATAATAACGATAATTTCCACGAGGATCCACCTCAAATAAGAAAAAAAGGCAGAATGTACACATTTTTACAAATCTGAAGAATATATTACAAGACAAACTCACCACCGCAAACTCCACCCCCACTACCTCCCCCCTTCCCTTACTCCCCCCCTCCTACTCTCCCCACTCCCTCATCGCCCTCCAGACGCTTGAACTCCCTCACTCCCCCCTCCTTCCAACCTCCCTACTCCTTCCCCCACCCACCCCCAACCCCATCCAAACTCGACCTCCCCCCTCCTCCTACCCCCTCCCCAGCCCTCCAACCCCACCAACCCCTTCCTCCGAGCCTACCAACCCCGCCCCCCGCTATTCGCCCCCCCCCCCCACGAGCGAGTCCACGAGGCAAATCCATAAAGCACTCGGGGCGGGCGCGGGCGGGAGGGTTCCCACGCTGCTTCCAAAAGGCTGTCGGCGGGCGGACCAACGCACACATGCACGCACGCTTACGACGTACATGTGCGTGCGTGTGTGCGTCTGCTTGCTCACTCGTACGTCTGCGAACAAACACACACATATATGCACATGCAGACACTCGCTCATACTGTACATACATGCATGAACATAGACCTGGATATCCATGTTTATACATACTAATATGTACGTGTCCTCACTCGTACATGTTTGTGCACATGCATATATAGATAGAAAGATAGATAGATAGATAGATAGATAGATAGATAGATAGATAGATAGATAGATAGATAGATAGGTAGATAGATAGACAGATAGATAGATAGATAGATAGATAGATAGATAGATAGATAGATAGATAGATAGATAGATAGATAGATAGATAGATAGATAGATAGATAGATAGGTAGATAGATAGACAGATAGATAGATAGATAGATAGATAGATAGATAGATAGATAGATAGATAGATAGATAGATAGATAGATAGAGAGAGAGAGAGAGAGAATTTTCTAGTTCGTAAGTTGACAAGAGTTCATACGCCAATGTCCATAGGCCACAGTGAGCAGAAAGAAAGCAGTATGTCCATAGCTGAAAACTCTTGAATATTCATATGAGAACGTTGTATATCACACAAGAGGTAAAATCATAGCACACCTTTACTTAGAAACATTACCTTTACAGTGGTCATTATAACGTTTAAGGTATTTCATTAGCACTGAATAACTACATTTCATAATGTAAATTACTATCATCATATTTGTACTTAAAACAACTTAAAGGTTGCATTCGTTCATACGCATAGAAGCTATCATGCTGACTATAAATTGCTAGTAGACAGAACTTAATTGCTCATTGACAAGTAACACCAATTGAGCAACAAATTCACCTTTTAAGTAAATTCATATTTCCTTTCCAAAGTAATTATTTCAACATCCATGGTAAGGGAGTCACAGTGGAAGCATAAAAGACAGCGATGAATTTTGACTAAGACGCAGAATCACTGAGAAAGTAATGCA
>NC_091567.1:14807016-14814516 GCF_042767895.1 Penaeus vannamei
GAAGGGGTAAGAAAGAGGAGGAGGAGGAGGTGGGGAGGGAAGGGGAGGGGAAAGGGAGGAGGGATAAGAAAGAGGAGGAGGTGGAGGGAAGGTTAAGGGGGAAGAGGTAAGAAGGAGGAGGTGGAGGGAAGAGGAAGGGAAAGTGAGGAGGGGTAAGAAAGAGGAGGAGGTGGAGGGAAGGTTAAGGGGAAGGGGGAAGAGGTAAGAAGGAGGAGATGGAGGGAAGGGAAGGGGTAAGGAAGAGGAGGAGGAGGTGGAGGGAAGGGAAGAGAGAAGAGGTAAGAAAGAGGAGGAGGAGGAGGTGGGGAGGGAAGGGGAGGGGAAGGGGAGGAGGGATAAGAAAGAGGAGGAGGTGGAGGAAGGTTAAGGGGGAAGAGGTAAGAAGGAGGAGGTGGAGGGAAGGGAAGGGGTAAGGAAGAGGAGGAGGAGGTGAAGGGAAGGGAAGAGAGAAGAGGTAAGGAAGAGGAGGTGGAGGGAAGAGGAAGGGAAAGGGAGGAGGGGTAAGAAAGAGGAGGAGGTGGAGGGAAGGGAAGAGGAAGAGAGAAGAGGTAAGAAAGAGGAGGAGGAGGAGGTGGGGAGGGAAGGGGAGGGGTAAGAAAGAGGAGGAGGTGGAGGGAAGGGAAGAGGAAGAGAGAAGAGGTAAGAAAGAGGAGGAGGAGGAGGTGGGGAGGGAAGGGGAAGGGGGAAGAAAGAGGGAAGAGGAGGTGGAGGGAAGGGAAGGGGAAGGGAGAAAGAATAAGAAGAGGATGAAAAGGAGAAGGGAAGGAAGAAGGGGAACAGGAGGAGGACGACGAGGAGGAGGGGTCGAGGGCCACAGTCCCGAGACATGAATAGCAAGTGAGGGTTGAGGACAAGGTCGGAGAGGGGGGAGGGGGGGAGGGGAGGCGGGGGAGGGAGGACGAGGGGGGGATGAGGGGAGGGGAGGGAGGAGGGGGGGGGTGAGGGGAGGGGAGGGAGGAGGGGTGGGGGTGAGGGGAGGGGAGGGAGGAGGAGGGGGGGGGTGAGGGTTAGTTTAGGCTGGGTGCTATACCGACCTCCTCACGGACCGCCCGCGGGTAGAGACGGGCGTGAGGGAGGGGATGGGCGCGGGCGTGAGAGTCTGTTTTGGGAGGGAAGAAGACAGGGGGGGGAGGGGGGGGGTAAAGGGAAGATAGCGAGGCAAGTCATGAAGGCGCTGTCTCTCTCAGCAGGGGGGATGGGGGGTGGGGGGTGAGGGAGGGAGGGGGGAATCTCAGATATTGCTACTACTTGTTGTTATTATCATTATCATCACTGTTATTATTGTTATTATTGTTATCATTGTTATGGTTATTATCATTATTACCATTATTATCATTACCTTCATTATTATCATCATTGCCATATTCAATATCACTATTGTTACCATTACTATTACTGTTAGTAGTAGTAGTAGTGGTAGTAGTGTTTTTATTATTATTATTATTATTATCATCATTATCATATTTGTTATTGCTATCATTATTTTTCTTGTAGTTATCATTATCAATATTTTTCATATTGTGTTTCTTATTATTATTATTGTCATTATTATTATTATTATCATTATTATTGTTATTATTGTTATTATTATCATCATTAATATTATTATTATTCTTATCATTATTATTATTATTATCATTATTATTATTATTATTATTATTATTATTGTTATTATTATTATTATTATTATTATTATTATTATTATTATTATTATCATCATCATCATCATCATCATCATTATTTGTAGCATTATCATTATTATCATTATTATTATTATTATTATTATTATTATTATTATTATTATTATTATTATTATTATCATTATTATTATTATCATTATTATTACTATCATTATTATTATGATCATTATGATCATTACAATTATCATCATTGTTATCATTATCATTATCACAACTATCATCATCATTATTACTATTATCATTATCAATATTATCATTATTATCATTATCATCATCATTATTTGCATTATTATATTGATGATAACAATAATGATAACGATAATGGCTATCACGATTATTGATCGTAGTACTAGTAATAACAGTAGCATTATCATCATTATTACTATGATCATCGTTATCATTATTTTCATCAGCATTATAGCCATTAGGATTATCATAATGATAGTTATCATTACTGTTATCATTATCATTACTATTACTATCATTATCATTATCATTATCATCATCATTATCATTATTATCACTATTAATATCTTTTCCACTGTTATTGTCATCATCATCATTATAATTACTATCAGCATCATTATTATCATTATCATTATCATTAGTATTAGTATTACCATTATCATTACTATCATTATCATCAGCATTGTTATTATCGTTATTATCGTTATTATCATTATTACCATAGCGTATTTTTTCTATTGAATCATTCGATATATAATTGTTGGATAATGTTTCTTGAAATAGATATATTGATATATCATTGTTGAGTTATATTTCCTAAAATATGGTTATCAATATATGATTGTTGAATGATAATAAAAGTAATATATATATCAATATGTAGTTGGATAATATTTCTTAAAATGAATGTAAGTAAATAGTTGGATAATATTTCCTATAATCAATATATAAATATATATTCGCTGAATAATATTTACTAATATCAGCATACTAATATCTAATTGTTGAATGATATTTTCTATAAAATGTGTATCATCAACATAGATTTGTTGAATTAGATTTCCTAAAATCAATTTATCAGTTAAATGATATTCCCTAAAATCAATATATCACTTTGTAATTGTTCACTAAAATTAGTATATCAATATATAGTTGTTGAATAATGTTTCTTAAAATAAATACATCAATATCTAATTGCTGAATAATATATCAATATATATAATTGTTGAATAATATTTAGCATTATCACTATATAATTGTTGAATAATATGTTCTTAAAATGAATATATCAACATAGATTTGTTGAATATTTCCTAAAGTCAATATATGAATATACAATCATTGAATGATATTTCCCATTATCATTATAATTATTGCCATTATGATTACTATTATTATTGTTATCATTGATAGTAGTAGTTGTTGTATTTTCATTATTATTCCTACTATTATCATCATCATCATATTTATCATTACTATCATTACCATCACCATCATATTTATCATTACTATTATCATCATCATCATCATATTTATCATTACATTTCCTACCACCAATACACCTCATCCAAGGAAGCGAAGAGGGTCCCTCGCTCGCCCAGCCGACTCAGCGCTGATATTACCATAATCAATATCATTATTATAATTATTGCCATTATTATTACTATTATTATCATCATTATTGTCATTGATAGTAGTAGTAATGTATTTTCATTATTATTCTTACTATCATTATCATCATATTTATCATTACTATCATCATCATCATCATATTCATCATTACTATTATCATCATCATCATATCTATCATTACTGTTATTACCATCATCATATTCATCATAACTATTACCATCATCATCATCATATTCATCATTACCTTTCCCACCACCAATACACCTCATCCAAGGAGGCGAAGAGGGTCCCTCGCTCGCCCAGCCGACTCGCCGCTGATCAGATTGATGAAGAAGCTCAATTACCTCCACAGAGCCGATCCGGGAGCAACGGGGCGCGTGGCGGCGTGTGCCAACCTCCCGCGACAGTTTCCCGATGCGATTAAATTGATTGCGAATCGAGGGGGGGGGGGGAATCAAATGGAGAACCATTTAGGCCGTGTGGTCGCGCCGCCCGAACGATGGAGGGCTTCGGGAGCGCTGGGCGGGGCTGGGCGGGGAGGGGCGAGTGGTAGGGGGGTGGAGGAGGGGGGGGGGGTGGGGGTGTCGTTTTCGGGTTGTGTTGGGGTTGTTTTGGTGTTACTTTGGGGTTGTTTGGGGGTTGCTCTGGTGGTGAGGTGTCGAACTCAAGTCAAAGGTGGGGCGCTAATAGATCTTTTTCTTTCTTTCTTTTTAGTGGGGTGAGTATATGCAAGCCTGTGTATATAAGGATGGGGGTATAAAGAGGTCTCTTTTGTTCTCTCTCTCTCTCTCTCTCTCTCTCTCTCTCTCTCTCTCTCTCTCTCTCTCTCTCTCTCTCTCTCTCTCTCTCTTTCTCTCTTTCTCTTTCTCTTTCTCGCTCTCTCGCTCTCTCTCTCTCTCTCTCTCTCTCTCTCTCTCTCTCTCTCTCTCTCTCTCTCTCTCTCTCTCTCTCTCTCTCTCTCTCTTTTCTCTATCTCTGTTTTTCTCTGTCTTTTTTTCTCTCTCTCTTTTTCTTTTTCATACACACCTCACACGCACACACACACACTTAAAAGGCATACAAGCGACCCATGTGCATGTATGTGCACTCACAAACACACACACACACACACACACACACTTAAAAGGCATACAGGCGACCCATGTACATGTATGTGCACACACAAACACACACACACAAAAAAACACCCACACTTAAAAGGCATACAAGTGGCCCATGTACATGGATGTGACACCCATGAACATGACGATCACAGTAAAAAAAAAAAAAAAAAAAAAAAAAAAAAAAAAAACGTACAGACTGTGCTCACCAAACCGGAAGAATCGTGTGCACCTTACCAAGAAGATTCACGTCCACCGAGAGAAAACACACACGCGCGCACACACACGAATACAAATGACTCCTTATCCGAACGTGCATGCTGATGACATTCGGCGCAGGCATGTAGACATATAGACGTACGTTCACGCTCCTGTATGTGAGCGCATGAATATGTACGCCCACGCGCATGTACGTGCTGTTCATGTGTATTTTGCGTCATGTATTGGGATTTTTCTTGCTGTCTTTGTTTGTGATGTTGTTTGTATTTTTATTGTTGTTGTTTGTGCTATCATTACATTTGTCGTTATTATTGGTATTGTTTAGTATTGTTATAATTTGAGATTAATTATCATTATCATTATTATTGATAGTACTAGTAGTTGTATTCTCATTATTATTCTTACTATTATTATCATCACTATTATTATCAGCATCATATCTACCATTACTATTATCATAATTATTATCATATTTATCATTACTATTATTATCATCATATTTATTTATTCATTTTTTATTGTTTTATTCCAAAAATAATACACAGCTCTTAAGTAAGAATGCTTGATAAAGATTTCATTTCTTGTCTGATTTACCGTCTTCCCATCCTGGATCTATATAGGCAGCTAGATAGATAGATAGATTGATTGATATATTCATATATATCTCTTCATGTATCTATTGTTTTATATATCATTTTCACTTGCATCTAAATCTGTTTCCCTTATTGTTTTTTATATTTATCAATCTACTCTTGTTTACATATATCTTGATTGCTTGTTCATTGGTTGATTTATCTTCCTACTCTTTTTTTGGGGGGTGGGGTTAATCTAATATATACCATATGTGCATTATTGTTCTATGACTGTTCCAACGTATCAACTAAACTCTCACTTCCCAGCCATTATGGTGGGCAAAGTGACAAATTTGGAAAGGATATGAATCAGAAAGAAAGATAAGTCAATAAAATAAATGATTTTGACATTTTTCGATATCGCAAGTCCAATGGAGATAATCTTTTTATAGTTGTTATATCTGATCTCCTCGTCCTTTTCCAGTATTGAATCTTTGTGTTATTGCGTGTTCTTGTTCATATTTCTTTGCGATGTTTAGAATGTTATATAATTTTTGCGTGAACATTTTGGCAGTTCTTTTTTCTCTCCATTTCAAGTTCTCCTTAAAAGGGTTCTGTTTCAATGAAAATAGAATAAAAAGATGAAAAATGAAGTGGTCTATTTTGCATTGGTTGACCGTCCCTCTGTATTTGTATTTGCCTTGTGAAATCATTATTATTATTGCTTTTATTATCATCATTATCATTAATATTGTATCATTACTATCATTGTCATTACTATTGTCATTAGTAGAAGTAGCTATATTATGATTATTATCATTATCTATATTATTGTTATTATTATTATTATCATTATCATTATTATTATCTTTATTATTATTATTATTATTATTATTATTATTATTATTATTATTATCATTATTATTATCATTATTATTATCATTATTATTATTATCATCATCATCATTATTATTATTATTACAATTATTATTATTATCATTATTATTATCATCATATCATCATTATTATTATCATTATCATTATCATAATTTTCATGATTATTTCCATTACAATTGTTATCCTTACACACACACACATGCATAAGGACATACACACACACGGACACATACATACATGCACACACACAGACACACCCATACGGACGTCGAGGGCAACCAGCAGTTCAAAACGCGGGTTCGAGTCTCCACGGCGGTCGGTGTGTAACCTGCCCGCGTTCCAACTGCTGGTCCAAACCCGATTTCATGGCGAGAAAAAGGCCTATCTCCATGAGGATGTTAAATGCGGGTGCTTTGGGGGGCGGGGGGGCGGGGGTGGGGGTCCAGGCTGGTGTGGAAGTGGGGGGCTACTTCGGGATGAGCGTTCGGTCCGCGATTCACCTCCTCGTCTCGGAGGCGGATGGCGGCCCACGGGATTCCTGCAGATACCCCTTGCCGGTCGCTGGCTTCGGAAACCTCTAGGTAGACCTCTAGCACTCACACAGAAACACACACAAAAACATATACACACACACAGAAACACTCATATACACACTCACACATATACATTAATATTTATACTCACAAGGATATTCGAATTGGGAACCTTAACCCAATGGGCCACGATTGTAAAGGATTTCGCAGGATCATGATGCTAATAATATTAATAACAATAACGATGAGGATAATGATATCAGTGAAGATGATATCATTATCATTTTTACTATCTTCATTAGGATAATCAACATCATTATTAATCATGATTACTATAATTCATTGTTGTTGATATCGTCATTATTATTTCAATTACTATTCTTTTTATTATTACTATAATTTTCATCATTACTATTATTATCATTATACTCATTATTATCATTATTGTTAATATTACTATCATTACTATTACAATCATCATCATTACAATTGTTGTTATTGTTGTTATTATCATCATTTCTATTATAAGCATTTTTGTTATCATTTTTGTTATTATTGATTTTGTTATCATTATTTCTACCATTATTGTTATTATTATCAGTTTGTTGGTAAGTTGTTTCGAAGGGTAATAAAACTTATGAACGGATTTTTATCTTTACCAGAGGTTTTTGTTGTTATTTGTCATACCATAACCATTATCATTGTAACTATTATTGTTGTTGTTGTTATCATTACTATTATAATTGCTTTTGTTTTTGTTATTCTTGTAACCTCCTCCAGAGAGGTTTTTGATTGTGTTGGTTAGTTTGTTGGTTGGCAAAATAACTCAAAAAGTTATAACTATTTTTTTTTTCTTTTTTTTTCAGAGGTGTGTCTTAGC
>NC_091567.1:14822016-14824516 GCF_042767895.1 Penaeus vannamei
CTTTTCCTTCCCCTTTCCCCTTCCCTCCCTTCTACTCTTCACTCTTACCCCTTCCTACTCCTCTTCGCCACTTCCCTCCATTTTTCATTTTCTTTTTCTTTTCCTTCCCCTTTCATCTCCGTTTAGATTATTTCCTCTCTTCCTTCTTTTGTCTATTTTCCTTTCTCCCTTCCCTTTGCCCCTTCACCTTGCCTCCCCTCCCCTCCTTCCCTCTCACTCTTTCTTCCCCGTTTCCTCCTCCCTCCCTCCCACTGACCTCCTCACCTCCCCCTTCTTCCTTCTCTCCTCCTTCCCTCTATTCCCGTTTATTATCACACTCTTCCCTCTTTCTTCCTTCCTGCATTTATCCTTTCCCTCCCTTCTCTCTCCTTTAGACCTTTCCCTCTCCCTCTTTCGTTCCTTGGTCGTCTTCAGAATAGTCCTTGTATTGTGTGAGTTAGCTAGCCGTCGAGCCTATAAACAAAGCCCTGTGGATGACTCGTTTATTTTGAGGCCGTTCTTTTAGCCTGTCTTTAGTTTGTTTACTTTTTTTCTCTCTTTTTTTCAAACCGTTTTTTGGATGTCTGTTTATTGTGTATTTTTAAACTATTCTGTTATTATCATTCTGCCTCTTTTTGGGGTTCTGGGTTGTAGAGGATAAGTTTGAAGCTGTTGTTGTTGCTACTGCTGCTGCTGAAGTTGTTGTTGTTGTTGTTATTGTTGCTGTTGTTGTTGTTACTGTTGCTGTTGTTGCTGCTGCTGCTGCTGTTGTTGTTGTTGTTGTTGTTGTTGTTATTGTTGCTGTTGCTGTTGTTATTGCTGTTGTTGTTGTTGTTGCTTCTGCTATTGTTGTTGTTTTTGTAGCTGCTGTTGTTGTTATTGTTGTTGTTGTTGCTGCTGCTGCTATTGTTTTTGTTGTTGATGTTGTTATTGTTGTTGCTGTTGTTGTTGTTGCTGCTGCTGCTGCTGCTGTTGTTGTTGTTGTTGTTATTGTTGTTGTTGCTGTTGTTGTTATTGTTGTTGTTGTTGTTGATGCTGCTGCTGTTGCTGTTGTTGTTGTTGTCAGTGTTGTTGTTATTGTGGATGTTATTGTAATTGAGTAGAGGCTTTTTCAAAGCTCATTGCATCATCATAATGTCTTCAGGTACAAAGATCAAGAAAATAAACAAACCACCTAACAACTGAAGCTGAAGGACGAATGAAATAAAAAGAAAACAAAAGAAAGCAATGGAGAAAAAGATAAATAGAAAGAAAAAGAAAGAAAAAAGTAAAATAAAGAAAAAAAAAAGACTCCAAGAAACAAAAGAAAATAAGAAAGAGAAAAAGAAGGACAGGAAGAAAGAAAGGGAGAAGGATAGAAAAGAACACATAGGCCTATCCCGACCCCGCCCCCCTCGATGATGAGGGCCAGTGACCCTCGACAGACAGCGATGATGGTCCAGCATCCGACCCACCGGAGATGGGCGGGGGTGGGCGGGGGAGGAGGGGGAGGAGGAGGAAGAGGGGAGGGGTGGGGTAAGGAGGAGGAGAGGGGGGTGGGGGAGGAGGGAAGGAGGAGGAGAGGGGGGATGGGGTAAGAGAGGGGGAGGAGGTAGGGATAGGTAGAGGTGGGCCGAGGGTGGTGGAGGGGGAGAGGAGGAGAGGGAGGGGTGGGTGGGCAGGAGGAGGGGGGGGTAGGACGGGGGTAGGACGGAGGTGGTGGAGACGGAGAGGAGGTGGGTTGGTCACTATTCTCTCGCCGTTTCTCACGCCCACTCCCGCCCCGATGTGTCTGTATAGCGGGCGTGACATTGGGGGAAACGATATTGGGGAGGGGGGAGAGGGGTAAGACGAGGGGGGAGGGGGGGAGGAAGTGGAAGGGAGGGGGAGGAGGAGAGGGAGGAGGGGGAGACAGAGGAGAGAAGGGAGGGGGAAGCGGAGGAGAGGGGGAAAGGAGGGAAGAAGAGGAGAGATGGAGAAAGCGAGGTGGGAGGCGGGGGGACAGAGAGGGAAGTGGAAGGGAGGGAGAAAGGGGAGAGAAAGAAGGAAGGAAGCAGAAGAGAGGGGGGGGGGTAAGAACGAAAGAGAGAAATAAGGAGATGAAACAGCAGAACAAGGGAAGGAAGGAATCGAAGCAAGCCATAAGGATAAAGAGGGAAGAGGAGAAGGAAACAAGATAGCGAAAAGAGTGGAAAGTGGATGAAAAGAGAGAGAAAGGGAAAGGCAGCGAAAGTAGAGAAGAGGGGAAAGGGGGAGAAAGAGGAAGGAGAGGGAGAAAGAGAAAGAGAGATAAGAGAAAGAGAGAGAGAGAGAGAGAGAGAGAGAGAGAGAGAGAGAGAGAGAGAGAGGGAAAGGCAGTGGAAGTGGGGAAAGGGGAGAGAGAGAAAGAGAGAAGGAAAAGGGGAAAAACAACGGGAGTGGAGAAAAGGAGGGAAAGGAGTAGAAAGAGGAGGGAGAGGGAGAGAGAATGAGGGAGAGAGAATGAGAGAGGGAGAGAGGGAGAGAGGGAGAGGATGGTATACATTCAGAGTGAGTTAGTGTT
>NC_091567.1:14832016-14837016 GCF_042767895.1 Penaeus vannamei
ATTGTAATCAGTATCACCATCATCATTACAATCATCCTTATCATCATAATTATCCTTATTACCATTATAGTCATTACTACCATTATTATCATCATCATCATTATCACCGTCATAATTATTATCAATATTATTATTGTTATTGTTGTTACTATTGTCATTATCATTGTCATCATTATTACTATTATTATCATTATCATTATTATCATCACTATTGTTATTATTATTATTATTACTATTGTTATCATTATTATTACTAATGTTATCATTATCGTCATTTATCGTTTCATTATTGTTATTGTTACTTTTATCATTGCCATTATTATTACCATCATTATTATTGTTGTTGTCTTATTATCATTATTATCCTTATCATCATTATCCGCGTCATCATCTTTATTTTTATTGATATTGTTGTTATCATTATCACTGTTATTATTGTTATCTTTATATTGTTTTCATAATTATTATCGTTATTATCGGTATTATTATCATTAGGATTATCATCATTATAATGAACATTATTATCATCAATACCATCATTGCTATTATCATTATCATTATTTTCATCATTGCCGTTATCATCATCAATATCACCATTATCATCAATGTTATTTTTGCCATTACTATAGTTATCATTGATCATTGTCATTTTTTAATGTCTTTGTCATCATCATTACTACTATGGTCATTTTATTATCATTAATGCTATTATCATTATCATTAATGTTATTACTCATTATCGTTATTGTTATTGTTATCGATATTTGCATTATCAATGATAATGATTATTTTGATTATTGTTACCATTGTTAAAAATAATCATAGTGATTATTTTTGTCATTATCACTGTTACCATTATTGTTATTATCTTTATCATTATTGCTCTTAATTTCGTTATCATCATTATCATCATTGTATTTTTTATGAGAGAGAGAGAGAGAGAGAGAGAGAGAGAGAGAGAGAGAGAGAGAGAGAGAGAGAGAGAGAGAGAGAGAGAGAGACAGACAGACAGACAGACAGACAGACAGACAGACAGAGACAGAGAGAAAGAGAGAGAGAGAGAGAGAGAAAGAGAGAGAGAGAGATAGAGGGAGAGAGAGAGAGAGAGAGAGAGAGAGACAGAGAGAGATTACAGAAAGAAAGACAGAAAGAGAGAGAGAGAGAGAGAGAGAGAGAGAGAGAGAGAGAGAGAGAGAGAGAGAGAGAGAGAGAGAGAGAGAGCGAGAGCGAGAATAAGAGAGAGAGAGAGAGAAATAAAGAGAAAGAGAGGGAGAGAGAGAGAGAGAGAGAGAGAGAGAGAGAGAGAGAGAGAGAGAGAGAGAGAGAGAGAGAGAGAGAGAGAGAGAGAGAGAGAGAGAGAGAGAGAGAGAAAGAGAGAAAGAGAGAGGGACAGAGAGAAAGAAAAAAAGAAAGAAAGAAAGGGAGACAGAGAAAAAAATGACAATGGAAGTCAACACCATTCACAACGACACCACATTCTTCACATCAATATCCTGTACCTTAGGAAAAAAAAACGTAATTATTCATCCCTAATTAATGCTACTTAAGTACCCCACGACTGAGCACTCCATAGCAATTTATAGCCTGCTTACACTGAAAGCAGAATGAAAGGTTAGTGAGAGAAAAGACTGCAGAGTGAGCGTACACTGACTGTGATTGACTCCCCTCGCCCAGGGCTTAATAATCATCATTATTTTACCTTTCTTTTGCTGGCGCGGGTCGTGTGTGAACGATCGATGGGTCGGAGGTACGTGTGTATGTGTGTGTGTGGGGGGGGGGGTTGTGTGTGTGTGTGTGTGAGTGTGTATGTGTGTGGCTGTGGCTGTGGCTGTGACTGAGGATGTGTGTGTGTGTGTCTGGATGTGGCTGAGGGTGTGTGTGTGTGCGTGTGGTGTGTGTGTGTGGTGTGTGTGGGTGGGGTGTGGGAGTGTGTGTGTGTGTGTGAGTGTGTATGTGTGTGGCTGTGGCTGTGACTGAGGATGTGTGTGTGTGTGTGTGTCTGGATGTGGCTGAGGGTGTGTGTGTGCGTGTGGTGTGGTGTGTGTGTGTGTGTGTGTGTGGTGTGGTGTGTATGGTGGGTGTGTCTGTGTGTGTGTGTGTGTGTGTTCAATGGTGAGAAGAGAGAAGAAAGCACATACATATGTATGTGTGTGTTCAATTTGTGTTGTCGAGAAAAGGAAATTGAGAGAGGAAGAGAAAGAGAGAAAGAAAGAGAAAATGCTAGAGACATAGAGAAAAAAAGAGAATGAGAGAAAGAAAAAAGAAAAAAAAAAACGAGAAGGGGAATTTCACGAAAAACACATTCATGGATCCCATGACTATGTTACTTTCTCAAGTATATAAGTTTCAACATTGAAGGAAATCAACAATATACTCTGACCATACAGATTATGTACAGATTATGCCTAATGTCAAGATCTAGGAAATTTTAGGTTATTTTTCAAATGTTCAGTAAAAAAAAAATTTTGCTTTATCGAATAGCAAAAATACCTTAGATATAGTTTTTATACTTGATCGATAGATGTGTCTGAGAAATAAATTTTGGATAAGCAATGGTAATTTTTTACATCATACATAATCAATATCATCATCATCATCATCATCATCGTTGTTACTATTATCATTGTTATTATTGATGTTGTTGTTATAAACATTATCACCGTCTTTATCAATATCATTATTATTGTTACTATTGATATCATCAATAGTAACATATCTTTTCTTTTATTGCTATTATCTTTGTAATCATCATTATTATCATAATCATTATAATTATTATTATTATCATCATCGTCGTCGTCATCATCATCATCAGCTTCATCATCGTCAGCATAATCACTATTATCATTATTGTTGTCATTATCATTATAATCATTATCATTATTATCATTGTCATGCCCATTATCATTATACTCATTATCATTATTTGCAGTAGCAGAACTGGTATCATTATCAATAATAGTAGTGGTAGCATCATTATTACTATTTTGTTTTTATCATTGTTATTATTATTATTATCACTATCATTATCATTATTGCTGTTGCTGTCAATATGAATATAATTTCATTCATGTAGTTGTTATTATTATTAAAGCCATTATCATAATTTTCATTATTTTCAGTAGTAATAGTAGTATCACCATTATTATTGTTATTATTACTATTATTATTATCATCATTATCAATATCAATATTGTCATCGTGTGTGTGTGTGTGTGTGTTTGTGTGTGTGTGTGTGTGTGTGTGTGTGTGTGTGTGTGTGTGTGTGTGTGTGTGTGTGTGTGTGTGTGTGTGTGTGTGTGTGTGTGTGTGTGTGTGTGCGTGTGTGTCTGTGTGTGTGTGCGTGTGTGTGTCTGTGTGTGTGTGCGTGTGTGTCTGTGTGTGTGTGCGTGTGTGTGCCCATATACTTAATCCCAGTGTTTTATATAGAGTTGCCTACCATTTTCATTCAGTAAAAAGATTAAATTCAGAAACCAGATTTAAATTTGCACAAAATGTGAAACACGGTCTACATAAGTCCCCTCTGAAAGTTTAAAAGAAAACGAAAGTAGGTTTAAACGTTTTATGTAGAGATGGTTTAAAATGTCGAAATTTGAATGGGTTGTAAAATCATATAAAGTATAGACATTTGTTTTACGAAAGGAAAATGCAAGAGGAAAAATGTTGGTAATTATGTTTATAAGATATTATTTGTAGAGTGATAATCATTATTATCATAGAGTCATAATTATTACTATTATTGTTATTATCATTATTATCATCGTTATTATTATTTTATCGTTACTACACATGATATTGTTATTATTATCATTATCATTATCATTTTTATCATCATCACAAGTAGTGGCTATAGCAGTAGTATAAATAATACTAGTAATAGTACTAGTATTATCATTATTGTTATTAACATTATGCTCATAATTTTTGTAATCATTATCATTATTATTACTAATTGTTGTCCTTTTTTTATCATTATTGTTATTGTTATTATTGTTATTATTATTGCCTTTATTATCAATATTCTCATGATTATCATAATTATTATTATTGTTGTTGCTATTCTTGTAATTATTTTCCATATCATTATCATTATCATTATTATTACTATTATTATTCTTATCACTATCATTATCATCACTATTAGCATCATTATCATTACTATTTTTTTCTTTTTATCATCACTATTGTCATCCATATTACTTTTATGATGATCATTATTATTATTATTATCATTATTATTATTGTCATTATTATCATTATTGTTATTATTATTATTATTATTATTATTATTATTATTATTATCATTATTATTATTATTATCATTATTATCATTATTATTATTATTATTATTATTATAATAATTATTATCATTATTATCATTATTATCAATGCTATTATTACTATTATTATTATTATTATCATCATCATCGGCATCATCATTATCATCATCATTAAGCTCATTATCATTGTCACTGTTACGATCACGACGATTATTATTATTATTACTATTATTTTTGTTATTAGCATTATCATTATAGTCATTGTTGTTATTATTAGCATTACCAATATGATTACCATTACTATTAATATTAGTATTACTACTGTTAGAGTTACTATTATTTTTGCCATTTGTGTTATTACTGCTACCATTGTTATCATTATTACTGTCATCATTATTATCATTAACGTTAAGTTTATCATTATCAGCATTATCGTTATCATCAATATGTTATCATCATTAATATTATTATTATACTTATTATTATTATCATCATCATCATCATCATTGATATTATCATTATTATCATTATTATTTTTATCAACATTATGACTATTGTCATTATTATCACATTATTATCAATGTTATTGTTATGGTTGTTCTTATTACAAATATCATAATTAATTCTTATGATGTTATTGGCATTGGGATTATGATAATTAATGATATTGTTATTATTATCATCATCATTATAATCAATAGTATTATCATCGTCATCGTA
>NC_091567.1:14867016-14869516 GCF_042767895.1 Penaeus vannamei
ATCCCGGTTAAAAAAAATGGATTTCGGAAATCTCATACGCTATTATGGAGAGTGAATTGCCCCTCGGCTATGAGGCTCGTGGCTGTCGCTAATCCATGCGCCAAGAGGCTGGAAAATGGTGCTTGTGGGTAATAGTACTACGAGCAATGACTATATGAAAAAAACAGGGATGATGATGGTGAAGATGATGAAGATGAAGATGAAGATGAAGAAGATGAAGATGAAGATGAAGAAGATGAAGATGAAGATGAAGAAGATGAAGATGAAGATGAAGAAGATGAAGATGAAGATGAAGATGAAGAAGATGAAGATGAAGATGAAGAAGATGAAGATGAAGATGAAGAAGATGAAGAAGATGAAGATGAAGAAGATGAAGATGAAGATGAAGAAGATGAAGATGAAGATGAAGATGATGAAGATGAAGATGAAGATGAAGATGAAGATGATGAGGAGGAGGAGGACTGGACTGCTGCCACCTTCCGACGTCATTCATCATAATAACTAATGAGGATGGTAATGACATTGACATGAAATCACAATGATAAGGATGATAATAATGAAGATGACAAAAGTGATGATAACAAAAATAATGAAAATGGCAATGGGAATAATGAGAGAAACCTGAGTAAACAACGGCAATAAGGGAGACAAAAATAATAGTACAAGGACAAGAATGACGAAGTATGAGCCATGGAAATAATAATTAAAAGTGGGGATGGAGAGAAAAGGGAGAAAAAGAATGATTAAAAATGGAACAGAAAAGGAGAAACACACACAGGAAGAGATAAATAAGCGCAAGAATGAGAACAGCAGTAAAGAAGAAGAGAAGAGAGAGAGAGAAAAAAAAACGTACACATGAAAAATAAAGAGATAAACAAGTAGTTACACGAATGGGAATAAAGATAAAACATGATGAAATAAAGGTAATATTGATGAAAATAAAGAGAGCGACAATAAAAATACTTTTCGTCTGAGAGGAAACCGCGAATCCCTCCATAACGTTAAGTTCAATTATTGTTATTTATGGGTCTCTTAAGCAACGTAGTCCAAGTATTAAACGTTAACGAAAAAAAATAACAAGTACTCCGGGGTGTTGTGTTTTGCGCAGCCAGTTATTGCAAAGTCCTACATGGCGCTGGGAAAAGCCGCTTGTTAGTTACAGATTTTTGGTTCGTGTCTGACTCGTGTGCGACCCCGTGGGTGGCGACCCAGGGCGAGGCGTGTGGTGGCAAGGCCTCAGGGAAACTCGCATACGGACGCCGTGCCATGTAACCCTTCGCCCCCCCCCTCCCCCCGCCCCTTCGCACGGGGTAGTGACGGCGAGGGTGGCTGGCCGGTAAAGTTCAGGGGGGGGGGGGTAGGCACGAACCCCTCCCCCTCCCTCTTAGCTTCAGGATAATTGGCTGAAAATGATATCCAGAGAGAACTGAGACAGATGAAATTGTGGCTTCAGATATTCTTACTTAGTGTGATATTCTTACTAAGAAATAAGGCTGTTCTGATGTAAAATTGTCGAATCAATTTCTGATGTCTTTAATTGGGTTGTCTTTACCTTATTCCTAGATTCTTCTCTTTTTCATCTGTCTTTCTTTCGCTTTCTTCTTGCCTTTTCCCCTCATTTTCTTCTTATTTTCCTCTCTTCTCTTCGTCCTTTTTTACTTTGTGATATTGCTATGCTCTATTTTTCTTCCTCTTCTGCCTTTTTCCTTTTTAAATCTCTCCTTTTTTCTCTTTTTCTTCGTCTTCATCTCTCTTTTTCTTCTTCTTCTTTTCCTTCTCTTCTTCTTCATCCTCTTTTCTCCTCATAATTAGAAATAGTGATAGGAATAGTACTAATGATAATGATGATAAAAAATAATGATCTATCTATCTATCTATTTTCCTCAGAATAGAATAATAAACTATGGTCATGGTGTATTTCTAAAATCTGTCTTATGCCTTTCTTGCATTGAGAAGATATTCCTCCTCATCTACACCTTTTCTGAAAATGACAATAATGATTAATGATAATAACAACAATAATATCAGTAATAACAACATCGTTTACAAAGATGATAACAAAGGAGAAATGAGGATGATAATGAAAATGATAACGGCGATGTAATTGTTCTTTTATGCTACTATATATATGAAAATGATATTTGGTAACTCATAGTACTGGTGCCGATAATGATGTAAATAATGATAACAGTAATGATAACGGTACTAATGATGATAGCAATACTAATGATGATAATGGTGATGATGTTGATACAAACAGATTACACAGTGCTATGGATGACAACAATGATGATGATGGTGGTGTCAACAGAAAAAATGAAAATAGTAATAAAAGTAATGATTGTGGTGACTTGAATGCGGTCTTTGGCTGTGATCAAAATGGCTCCAATATATGAAATAAAAATGAGAAATAATATGATAATACAATATGAATTCATAATAATAATAGCAAACAGGATTATAAGCAAACGGTGATAAAGATAATGATACTAGTAATAAT
>NC_091567.1:14879516-14882166 GCF_042767895.1 Penaeus vannamei
GTGTGGAATTCATGACGAACAAATTGCAACAGGAACAACGAAGGGAAGAACGAGAAAACACACGACTATGTCGAAGGCCTTTTCGCTATTGCTTCGTCAGGTCATAGAGCATATTGCCCTGACGAAGCAATAGCGAAAAGGCCTTCGGGATATTCGTGTGTTTTCTCGTTCTTCCCTTCGTTGCTCCTGTTGCAACTCAACAGTAGTATACGGCCAGGGTGCTAGGTTTTTAACATCACTGTCACACACATTATAAATGCACCAGTATGCTCTTATCATTATCATTTTTACTCATTTGTTATATGCGGGCTCCTGTGGCTGGTAACCAAATTTCGATTATATTGAACTTTGATGTAGTATTAATAAAAGATTTATTACCTGGGACTGCGGAATTGTACTGACGAAGAAAATATTTAGGGCAAATCTCTGATATGGTCTAGCAGGAAAAGTACCAAAAACGTTTCATAAAATTATCTCTTATGGTGTGAATACGGATTGTCTTTATCATATGTATTTTCTAATTTATTAAAAAATAATCCTATTTAAAGAAATATCTCAGTTATCGATGCTCTTGGTCCGCTCTTGGTCTTTATCATAAGCCTCTCTCTTTATCTATCTATCTATCTATCTATCCATCTTTTCATCTACCTATCTATCTATCTATCTAACTCTATCTCAAGTTCTCTCTCTCCTTCCATTTTCTTGTATCTTTGGTCACATCATTATCTTGCTGCGCGTTGATTCCTCATTCAGTTATGTGTATATACATGCGTTACACATACACGCCCTTCATTAATTGCAAAGAACATCGTAGTGAATACCTGAGATGGATTTATGAGCTCAACACCTGTTTATGAGGCGGAGGGACAGGGGTTCGATTCCCCATTTTTTTATTTCATATTTTTTATTATTTTTTATTTTTTTATTTTTTTTATTTATTTATTTATTTATTTTTTGGTTTCCGTGTCCATGGTGACTAAATCAAGGTTATCAACAATTTCGATAAGGAATGATGGATCTGAAAATCAATATTGTATTCCATTCGCGCTCATATTGCGAAATTCGATTATAAATCTCTTCCTCAGTGTCTGATGATAAATAAAAAAAAAGTATAAATGGGAGAGATTAGACTTATTCAAGTCAAACACAATCATTTCATAGAATGTTAGATTATGAATATCTACTGGATTGGTAGATAAAAATATGTAAACGGACAGATATAGACAGATATATAACCAGAAACAGAGAGTGAGAGACAGAGAGAGAGCGAGAGAGAAAGAGAGAGATCGTGAAAAGGATAAACAGACAGAGAGAGGGTAGAGACAGAAAGAGAAAGAGAGGGAGGGAAGGAAACGGAAAGAGAGATGAAGAGGAAAAAGAGAAAGAGAGAGGACTAGGCTACGGAGGTGTTCTGTGTGATTAAAAATGATTTTTTTCTGAATATGTGTATATATATATATATATATATATATATATATATATATATATATATATATATATATATATATATATGTATATATATTTTTTTTTTCTTACTTTAGGTTATGAATGGTGGATTATTATTAATGTCGATATTGTTATAATCATTGTTGTTATTTTCCATTATTCTTCTTATTTTTGTTATCATAATTGTTATTATCAGTATTATCATCGTTAACATTATCATTATTATCATTATTACTATAACTGTTATTATCATCATATTTATCACCACTATTATTATTACAATCATTATTCTAATAGTTATTATCATTATCATTATCAATATCATTATCTTTATTATTATCATTGTTATTATTGTTAACATTATAATTAGTAGTAATAGTAGTATCATTATTAGCAAGTATTTTACTATTATTATTACTACTACTACAATTATTATTATTATTATTATGATTATTATTATTATTATTATAACCATCATTTTCATCATTATCATTATCAACATATCATTTCTATTGCTACTATCAACATTATTATTTCATTATTATTATCACTGTTTTATTATTATAATCATTATCATTGTTGTTTTCATTACAAATTTACTATCACTATTCCTATTTTTGTTATCATTATGTTTTTAATCTTTATTACTATTATTACTGTCAAAATCATTCATATGTTTACCAATATTATCGTTACTCATTATTATTATTATTATTGTTGTTGTTGTTGTTGTTATCATTATTACTATCATTATTATTGCTATCATTATCATCATTATTACTCTCATCATAGTCATGATCATGATCCCGATCATCATCTTCATCATCATCATCATAATCACCATAACCATCGTCATCCTCATTATTATCGTAATCATCATTATCATCATTATCACCATAACCACCATCATCATTATTGCCGTAATAATGAAGAAGTGGAAGAGGGTAAATATGGATAAAGAAAGGGAAGTGAAAGTAAGATAATTTGATAAATAGATAGATTGGTCGACCGATAGATAGCTGTATAGATAGATATTCAGACAGATGCGTGCGCGCGCGCACACGCATACACATACACTCACACACACACACACACACACATACACACACATACACACACTTATATATATATACATATTCATATATACATACATATATATATATATATATATATATATATATATATATATATATACATATTCATA
>NC_091567.1:14907666-14922666 GCF_042767895.1 Penaeus vannamei
AGCAGCAAATCGGTGAAAGAAACGCTAATGTTTGATATGAAAATAAACATAAGAATAACAATTGACTATCTTAAACAAGGAGACATGCCGGGATGAATACTGACGGAGGAAAAAATCAGCAAATAGAAAAAGAACTAAAATAAGAGAGTTTAAAATATGCTGACTTTTTGGGGGGAGACGGTAACTGCATGTCTAAGAGGATATGAATACTCGAAAAAAAACAATCGTGAATTTTGGATTTGTTATTGTGATTGTGACAGACATCTCTTTAAAAATATATGTATCACAAGAAAAACAATATAAGAAAGAGTTTAGGTTTATCTGGAAACATCCCATTCTTTTCCTTATTCCCTTCATAGCGTTTATAAATAACAAATAATCCGCCCACACTAAAACAATTCAAAACCCACATTCAAAAAAAGAAAGAAAAAAAATGAAAAAATATATATTTATATATATTGCTATATATATAAGATACATATATATAGCAAAAAAGAATAAAACAAAAACAAAACTAAAAAATCACAAAAAATCCTTCCTTACACGAATACTTATAGGCCGTGACGACGAAGGTGAAGCCCCTGTGAGGACCCCACGTCTTGTTCCTCCAGGCGGCGTTGTCCTTCAGCCCCACGGACACCTGCACCTTCAGGTCGGACACCTGCGAGAGGGGGGAGGGGGAGGGGTGGTCATTAGGGGGAGTTTTTTTCAGTTCTTATTTAGATATTTGTTATCTTTTAGTATGGTCGTGATGAATATTTATGTCTATATATAAATATAACTATCTATATACAGATAGATAGATAGACAGATAAACAGGTAGACAAAAAAGATATACAAATAGACAGGTCGATAAAAAGACAGACAGACATATTCCTAGATAGATGAAAAGGTTTTACAAGAATAGACAGATAGGTAGACAAAAAGATAGATAGACATAGAAAGGTAGACTAACAGAAAGACAGATAGAAAGGCAGACAAACAGAAAAATGGACAGACAGAAAGGTAGACAAACAGAAAGATAGATAGAAAGACATACAAAGAGAAAGATAGAAAGGTAGACAAAGATAGAGATAGATAGAAAGGTAGGCAATCAGAAAGATGGCGATATAAAAGTAGACAAACAGGAAGATAGACAGAAAGGTAGACAAACAGACAGACAGAGAGAAAGAAAGATAGACAAACAGAAAGGTAGATAAACAGACAGACAGAGAGAAAGAAAGATAGACAAACAGACAGACAGAGAGAAAGAAAGATAGACAAACAAAATGGTAGACAAACAGACAGACAGAGAGAAAGAAAGATAGACAAACAGAAAGATAGACAAACAGAAAGGTAGACAAACAGAAAGGTAGACAAACAGACAGACAGAGAGAAAGAAAGATAGACAAACAGAAAGGTAGACAAACAGACAGACAGAGAGAAAGAAAGATAGACAAACGGAAAGGTAGACAAATAGACAGAGAGGTAAGTAGACAGATATGCACAATCCTTAGCTCTACCCACCACACACTGCGGCAGTCCTGAGGTGGAGACCCTGGGGTGTGGGCAGTAGCCCATAAGCGCCTTGCGGTAGCCCACGTGGGACAGGCGCTCGCTCGGAGACACTGACCACGAGCCGCACTGCGTGTCTTGCGGCAGGGACGTGTCGTAGATCACCTGAAGGAGGCGCAGAAGGGGGCGTGAGCGGGCGGAGGGTGGGGGTGGGGTCGTCGAGTCTTCGTTATTTGTGTGGGTGTGACTTTTAATTTGCATATATATATATATATATATATATATATATATATATATATATATATATATATATATATATATATATATATATATATATATATATATATATATATATATATGTGTGTGTATATATATATATATATATATATATATATATATATATATATATATATATATATATATATGTAAACAAACATACACACACACATTTATATATAGATATACATATATGTGTATAGATATACTTGTATGTATATATATATATATATATATATATATATATATATATATATATATATATACACACACACACACACACACACATCCTGCTCTACTTTTCTCTCTGGTCCTCTCTATCTCCGTCCCTCTCCTGAATTATCCCGGTGAATAATTATGTTTCATTACATGGCATAATTGCCTTAATCTATATTAATCATTAAAGCGCTAATGACGACATGTAGAGATTCAGCCATCGGTCATTTTTGCATTTTGCATGAAATTAGCCTTTGCCAGACTGCAATCCCTTTGTAAGTGGCGGGGGAAATTGTGACATTTTCCTGAATTTAATGAGCTGAGGGGAGTTCACTGTTTTTTTTCTTTTTTTCTTTTTCTTTATTTCTTTCTTTTTTGGTGGGGTGGAAGGGTGGAGAAGAGGGAAAAGGGAGTATCAAGATGTTTTTCTTTATTTATTTCTTTCCTTCTTTTTTGGTGAGGTAGAGGCGTGGGGAAGAGGGAAGAGAGAGTACCAAGATGTTTCTTTTCTTTCTTTCTTTCAATATTTTCCTTTTTTGTGGGGTAGAGGGGTGGAGAAGAGGGAAGAGGGAGTACCAAGATGCCGTAAAGCTTTAGAGAGAAGTGAAATGGGAGTACCAAGAATAAGGCAATGGGGTTCCGCAAGATTCCAATAAAAAGTGAGTTACATATCATTTTTTAAATTATTTATCAGTATCTTTATCATTTTCATCATATATAATTGGTTTTATTCATTAGGTTATCATTTGGGCATATAACCCACAAATATCCTAAATGGGATCGCTGGAAGATAAGAATACCGAAAAAAAAAAAAAAAACAGACTGGGATCATCCGCCTTAGGGACACCAAGACGGCGCCTCGACCCACGAACCTTGATGGAGTCGACGCACTCGCTCTGGCCGGCGCGATGGCTGTACTCGTACCTCCTCAGGTCAACCTCCTCCAGAACCCCCACGAGGCCGGTCCCTGGGGTGAGGAGGGGGGGAGGAATGCGAGAAAGGGGGGAGGTGAAGGGGGAGGAGGAAGAGGAGGCGATGAAGAGAGAGAGGAATGGAGGGAGAAAGGAGAGAAAGAAAGAGGAATGGAGGGAGAGAGGGGGGGGGAGAGAAAGAGAGAGAGAGAGACGAATGGAGGGAGAGAGGGAGGGAGGGATAGGGAGAGAGGAGAGAGAGATTAATATAGTTAGAGAGGGAGGGAGGGATAGAGAGAGAGAAAGAGAAACGGACAATAAGAAAAAGCAAAAAACAGAGAAACAGGATTAATAAAAGCGAAAGCACAAAGGCAGCGATAGTGAGAGTGAGAGAATAAAAAAAAATATGTCATCAAATAATCAAAACTCTAAAGCCATTTATACATATTACACACAAACTGCCTTTCAAACAACAGCAATTATTAATGAAGACATATATTTGGTTAACAGGTATTCATATTCAACAGTGTCTACAACAGAACAAAGTTATCCGTAAACCTTTATTCCGAATATACATATACATACACACACACACACACACACACACACATATATATATATATATATATATATATATATATATATATATATATATATATATATACTACAATTCACTGTTCATTTGCATCTTATTGTTTTCGCCTAAATATATTTTCACCACTTCATTTATAATCTATTGAATCTTAATTTTCCGGTTTTATTGGCATCCATATTGATTAATTTTGTAATTACCTTTTAATCAGTTTATAAAGTCCAGTCGCATCTATCTCATTCAATTATCTGTTTACTTTACAAACAAGTCATTCTCACAACATTGCCTCTTTACTGAACATATGATGTCATTATTATTATTACTACAATTACTACTATCATTACTATCACCGTTGCTATTATCATTATCACCATTATTATCAATGTTATTATTATCATTATTTCAAATATATTTGATGTTATTATCACTGCCTTTTTTACTATTACTATCATTAATATCAGTATCATCGTTATTATCATCATTGTTATCATTATCAATAATATAATTATCAATGTTAGTAATCGTAGTAGTAGTATCACTATTATCATTATCACTACTATTATTATTATTATGGCCATCATCATCATTATTGTTCTTATTACTATGATTAGCATCATAATCGTCAGCAGCCGCAGCATTATTATCATCATTATCATTTCTATCATTAGAATTGTCATTAACATTATCACTATTATTATCAAATTGATAATGATAAAAATAATGATAAAAATAATAATAATGATAGCAATAATAATAGTAATGATAATGATGCTGATAATTAACAGTCATTATCATTACTATCACTGTTCTTGTTGGTGGCGTAATTATCATTATCAATATCATCATTTTTATCATTATCATTATCATCATTAATGTTATCATTGACATTATCATTGTCATCACAATGATTAGTTATTATAACTGTTAGTTTTATTATTATCATTATCATCCTTATTATGATTATAATTATCATTATATTATTGCCATTGCCTTTACCATTATTATCATTGTTACTAGCAATATCATTATTATAATCTTTTTTAGCAAAATTGTCATTGTTACTATCATTATCTCTCTTATGATCACCATCAACATTATCATTGTTTTTATAATTATTGGTACTATTATTGTTAATACTATCATTGCTACTTTTATTATCATTATCATTATTATTTTTACGATTACCCTTATCACTGTCAAAACGTCATTCACACCAACAGCCAATCATCATCAAAACCTCATTAACACAGCATCATTAACATTCAACACAAAAAATCATTATCAACACAACATGATTTCCACTTACACCAATTATCATCACAACACCATTAACACTCACAACCAATTATCATCAAACAACTCTCCTCGCACTGCAACCAGTCATCGTCCACACTATGCCATTCACACTTAGGCCTACACTAACCACTATTCACACGTGCACCAGTAAACAAAACACCTTTCACACTTAGGCCTACACTAACCACTATTCACACTTACACCAGTAAACAAAACACCTTTCACACTTAGGCCTACACTAACCACTATCCACACTTACACCAGTAAACAAAACACCTTTCACACTTAGGCCTACACTAACCACTATCCACACTTACACCAGTAAACAAAACACCTTTCACACTTAGGCCTACACTAACCACTATTCACACTTACACCAGTAAACAAAACACCTTTCACACTTAGGCCTACACTAACCACTTACACCAGTAAACAAAACACCTTTCACACTTAGGCCTACACTAACCACTATTCACATTTACACCAGCAAACAAAACACCTTTCACACTCAAGCCTACACTAACCACAATTCACACTTACACCAATAAACAAAACACCTTTCACACTTAGGCCTACACTAACCACTATTCACACTTACACCAGTAAACAAAACACCTTTCACACTTAGGCCTACACTAACCACTACTCACACTTACATCAGTAAACAAAACACCTTTCACACTTAGGCCTACACTAACCACTACTCACACTTACACCAATAAACAAAACACCTTTCACACTTAGGCCTACACTAACCACTATTCACACTTACACCAGTCATCAAAGCACCATTTACACTTATACGAATTATCCTCAAAATACCATTCACACTTTCAACAATCATTAACAAAGACTTCACTCTTACACATATCATCATCAAAGTACCGTTCACACTTATACCAATTATTAAACACTATTCACACTTACACCAGTTATCAAAACACCATTAACACTTACACGAATCATCCTCAAAATACCACTCACACTTACAACAATCATTACTATACACTATCCACACTTACACCAATCATCCTCAATATACACATTTACACTAGTCATCACCAACCCATCGCACTTCCACCAACCACCATCAGAACTGCATACACACTTCCAACCAATCGCCACCAAAGACCAACACCCTCAACACACACACACACACAACACCCTTTTATCGCCGCAACACCACCATACCCTTTTATCACCACCACCACCAGCACCACCACAACACCCTTTTATCACCGCAACACCACCGCCATACCACTTACATCACCCTTTTATCACCGCAACACCACCAGCACCACCACAACACCCTTTAATCACCGCAACACCACCACCACCACCACTTACAACTGTGTCTCGGCGCGTTGAACGTGATCTCGCAGAACAAAGGCGAAAAATCGTAGTAATCCTTCGCCGTTAACCTCAATATGGCCGCCGGTTTGGCCACGCTGTCCAGGTAGATGGTGTTGTTGCACACGTCGAAGGAGTCCACGGTGACTGCAACAGAGGGGTGGTTGCAGAGGGTTGTTTGTTTGTCTGTTTGTTTTTCTTGAGCTTTGTTTGTTTGTAGGGGGGGAGGGGAGTTGGTTGTGGCTTGTGTGTGTGTGTGTGTGTGGGGGGGTGATTGTGTGTGTGTGTGTGTGTGTGTGTGTGTGTGTGTGTGTGTGTGTGTGTGTGTGTGTGTGTGTACGCGAACATATGCTTCTGTGTACGAGTGACTCAGTCTACATGTATGCGTATCACCACATGCAGTATATATATATATATATATATATATATATATATATATATATATATATATATATATATATATATATATATATATATATATATTTACAGTATACCACCATATATCACATAATATGCCCCAAACACACCCAACTCATATCTATAAACACAACAAAATCAGAATATCACAACAAACTACATTCCCTTCGCCCCTAAGCCAGAGCGAAGCCACTTACAGATCTGGTAGGGGAAGCAGGAGTGGGCGAGGACAGAGATCCAGGTCGCGATGTGAACAACCAGCCCAACGGCGGCAGCCATCTTTCCCCGCTCTGTAGATGGCGCGCCTGCGGGGTCAAAGGTCGTTGCTGTTAGTGCTGGTGTCATTGTTATTATTTCTGTCTTTACTGTTGAGAGCATTACTGTAATTCTCTCATATTTTGGGCATCGCTTGAGTGATATTTTTGTCATTGTGTCGTTAGTCTTATTATCATTATAGTTATTATTGTTTATTTTACCATTACTCTTGTTATTTTGGTTATTTTGGTTCGTTTTTTAGCTGAGAAAATGGTTGGACAAAGATACGTCAAACACATTTACAATGCAACATTTCAATCGTTCACATATTCCATCACTTATTGGAACATAATCGTTTGCATTCAAAACCAGAAAGAAATTATACTCGCGGTCACTCAGAGTTTCCTTTGATGTGACGTCATCCGGAAAAATATACCGCCATTCCCAGATTGCGTCCGGCCGGGATAGACATCTAATAACAAATGAAAAACATTGACTGTTTTTTCCGTCTTTCTATTTCCTGCTATTTTGATGTAGTTGAGGTTGACATGGCGTTGAAATCAATATTCTATTTTGGGAGAACGTTTTTTTTCTTCCGGAGTGACAGGTGCAGAAATCAACCTTTTTTCTCTCTGTTTCGGTCGGTCGGAAAACTTTAACCATTTATTTTGATTTATACTCTGTCTTTCCTTATCATTTTCTTTCATTTGGTAGAATTAACTCGGCAGTCAAATATTCTATGGCATGTCATTCCTTCCCACATCCAATTTATTTTAGGACGATGAAAAGAAGCCAAAAAGAAGTAAAATAAAAGAGCTCAAAAGTCAGCAACACAGGACATGTCAAATACTCTCGTGAGGAAAAAAAATCTTTTCTCTCTCTTTCTCCCTTCTCTCTCTCCAACCTCACTCTCGAACCCCGGCGCTTTCCCCTTGAAACCTCCTCCTTCACGTAAAGAGGAGACTTTCCCCTCAGGTAAATATGTTCCAAGATATGAGACTTTTCTTTTGGTAATTATCGTACTTTCGGCTTACTGCAGCCAGCGTCACTTTCTCTGCTGTTGTCGCTGTCATTTTTTGTTGTTTTTGTTATCGTACGTTTTTTATCCTCGCCACCAGAATTATATTTCGTTATATGATGAATTTTACTGCAACGAACGACGGTCTGACAGCATCAGTCAACAGGACAACAACAGCTGACAGCACGAAAATCAGATTTATTGCAATTATACATTCTAGCTAACCTACAACAACGATTAACAATGACACTTAACAACACAAAAAAAATATATAATTAGAACAATAATGCCAATTCTGAAAAAAATAATGATGATGGTGATACTAATGACAATTTCAGCTCTAGATGATAACAATAATGAAAACAACAACAGCAAACATCCACTTATTTCTCCGTCCAAACACAATCTAATTTGGCGCGAACAAATGACATTTCAACTCAAGCATCTCAAAAGACTTTTTCCTAGCCAGACAGAATGCCTTTTTTTTTCCAAAATTGGGAAGTAAGTGTTCAGTCTTTTCATGTTTATTCTTATCATTGCTATCAAACTTTTTAGTGTAACATAATTAATTCTGATATCTTTATAACATCAGTTGTTATAATTAGTGCTGGTATTAATAAAATCAAATGATAATGAAAATAAGTATATGGATAATATTCATAATGATTATAATAATGATAACTTAGTATCAATGATGATGATGATGATGATAATGAAAGTATTAACAACAAGAATGACAATAATAACAGCTACAAGAATCATATCAATAACAATATTAATGAAAAAATATAATAACAGTAATAATAATGAAGATGATGCTAATGATAATAACAACAATAACGACAACAGTAATAATAATGATAATAATAATAATAATAATAATAATAATAATAATAATAATAATAATATCAGCAACAATAATACCAATAACAGTAATCATAAACGGCAGTAGCATCAACAATGATAATTATTCTAATAATATTCATAAGGATAATAATAACAACAATAATAACAATAATAACAATGATAGTAATTATCCTAATGATGATGGTGGTGAGAATGATATGGATGATGAGGATAATAATGATAACATTAATGATAATCATTAAAACAATAATAATAATAATAATAATAACAATATTAATAATAATATATCAATAATAATAATGATGATAATACCAATGATAACAATCATAATAATAATAATAATGATGATGAAAATAACTATAACAATAATTGTATTATTTTGGAAATAATAGTGAATCATATATGTATCATTAAAAATAACGTTGGAATTTCCATTGTTATATTACATAAAACTGTAAACATATGAAATATACATTTTTGGTGATATTGTTATGACATTGTAATAGAAGAATCATAGAACTAAGTTCTGATAAAATACATTGTTTAGTTACTATGGAAAGCGTTGCGCATTGTGACTTTCTTTTGTCACGTGGACGCATTGTTTATGTTTTGGAATGACGGGGCGTAAATGGCCCCCTCGGCGAAGGAAGTTTTAGAATTCGCTGGATTTTGTTTCGTGCATAACAGGTAGGAATATTATCTGGATATATTTTATGACTGAGTGTACTACTGACAAAATCGTGAAGTCTGAATCCGTGATTTAGTTTAAATTGGGGATATATTGATGAAGTTTAAATGCTAATGCCTAGAATTTAACTGGGTGTATTATGAGGCAAGAAAGTACATATTTTACTAGCAATTGTGTTGCGTTCATTTTATACAGCCTGTTGACTGACAGAAAAGAGAATTTGAGTGATATTTGCAGCATTTAATTGAAACCATTATCATTGAGGGGCAAAGTGCCGTTATATTACATAAATAGCTTGGTCATTTATTTAAAAGAATTGTATAACTGGATTTGTTTTGCAAATTTACTCTCTGAATACAATGTAATGATCATCATTACTGAAAAAAAATATGTAAGGTTTGAATTCTCAATTATTTAATCACTTGTGCTCTTATTGATGTGGAATTAATTGATCTGATACCATCTAATTGTTCATATCATTGTTTGTAGGTTGAATAAAACTAAAACTGAAACGGCATCTGCATCTATCTGCATATGAATGAATTATTTTACTCATGGAGTGTTTTAAGCCATCCCTGGCTGTTGACAGTTGGACGATTAGACAATACAATAAAATAATAATAACAATAACGAAAACAATAGAAATGATAGTAACTATAATGATAATAATGATTATAAAAATGACAATTATAATATTAACGATGTTGATAACAATAATAATGATAATAGAAAAATGAAAATAGTACTAATAAAGAAAATATGTTAATAAAAAAAAATAATGATAATAAAAATAATTATGATAATGGTAAATGATGGTGATCATAATACTACTAATAGTAGTAGTACAAGTAATGGTAATAGCAAGAATAATAGTAATAATGATCATAATAATAATATTAAAAATAATATTATCAATAATAGTAATAATGACAAAATTTAATGATGATAACAAACAACAATGATAATAATGTTAACAACACTAATAATGATTATTGTAATAATAGGGACGATGATAATGACAAGAAGAAAACGGAAACAATAATAACAATCATTTTAATTGCTATTATCATTCTAGTCATAATCAGCATTTCACTACAGTGTTTCTTATTTCCCTTAACTACTGGTAACAATGCTGAGGGTGTTGCCACAGCAGCAACTAGTCATATATCTCCATTACCATTGCCTATTGCCATTTTTTTTATCATTATCCCATCCTCATAATTATGGGCCATTGCAAACCGTTCCGGTTCTAAAGCTCAAAGATTTGATCATTAGCTAATCAGATCGCTAAGAAAATTTCGAAGGCACGGATTCAGTTCCATGTCACCTCCTCTAAATCACAGCAATGTCCAGGTAGTCAGCGTTGTTATACTGAAGGATACCTACACCCAAGAGCGTTATACAGCCGTCCGAATCGCATTAAATTAATAATATACGGCTCTTTCAAAAAGGTTTAGCGTGAAAATCGTTCCCTGGGCAAACGTGCGCACCTGTCAACGGAGTACCTTTTTAAGTCGGACTTTTCTCCTCTCATCGATTTTAACACTTTAAATTCTATAACGCAAGTAGAGTCCCATCAGCGTATTGTTCAAGGATCCTCTCCAAGACTCCGAGATGTAAATGAAGTACTCCGCGCTGTTTAAATACTCCTTTCTTTTAGGAAGTTTGTGCTTTTTTTGTATTCATATCAGAACATTCACGGCTGGTTGGTGTTCCCGGGCGCTTATGGTCTCCGTTATGTGGGTTTATATCTTCGTCATAAGTTTGGAATGTCACTTCATCCTCTATTTTCGGGATGGTGTGTCGAGTCTTGTTGTTTATCTGTCCCTGGAGAGGTTCTAAGAAAATGATAAGAAAATAATAATAATCATTTCATTATTTGTGGCTATTACTTGCTGGCCTGAAAAATGTCCATCACATGCTACTCTGAGTTACAGTGTACAAATGTTTACTTATATTATTCATTGCCCTGTTCATTACACTAGCTACCTTATATATCGCTGTTGGTAAATACAATACACACGGTCACTAAACTGGCTCTTAATGGTGTATACATTCCATAATCTTAATTATTCCCAAAACTATTCAAAAGATTTCATTGCATGCATTATAAAACCTGGCAAGGTAGTACCGTAGACTTCCAGAATCATATCGCATTTTTCCCACGAATCTGCAAACAATTCTTGGGACATTTACACATTCGAACAAAAAAAGATCCAATAATAACCAAACCAAAAAATATACTTATAATTTTTTCTCCTATAAATAATCTTAAACAAAAAAGAACAGAAAAAAACACGAAAAAATAAGTCACACGAAAAAAATAAATAGTTAAATACACACCGAGAAAAGTAGCTGCATTGCGAGAGCTTATGTCTCTTGAAAAGTATTATGGTTTTGGAAAAGAGTTCGACCGGGAGGAGGAAGAGGAAGAGGAAGAGGGGAAGAAGTGAAGGGGGATGGAAAGAGAAATGGAGAAGGGTACAAGGACTGGGGGGGGGCGTAGAAGAGGGGAAAGAGGTGAAAAAAGAGAGATATAATAACTGGTAAAATGAGAAGGATGGAATGCTAAGATGAAGAGAAGAAGAAGTGGAATAAGATGAAAAGTGAAGCAAAGAGAACAGGAACAAGATGAAAAGTGAAGCAAAAAGAACTGGAATAAGGAAAAAGAGGAGAAGAAGAGGAACAGGTAAAAAAAGAAACTAAAATGGATAAACAGAGAAGGAAAACATGAAGAGAGAGAGAAAAAAAAAGACTGAAGATGAGAAGGAGGAGGGTACGAAGAAGAAGAGGTGAGGGATGAGAGAAAAAAAAATAAAATAAAGTGAAGAAAGAAACAAAATCACAGACCAAGGAAGAGAAAGATAGGAAAAAGCTAAAAGAAAACTAAATAGAAGTAGAAAGAGGAGACAGACAAGAAATAGAGAGAAGGAGAAGAGGAGAAAAGAGATAGAAAGAAATGCAACGATGAGGAAAAGGAGAAGTGGTTTAAAAATAATAATAAAAAAGGAGGAGGCAGGAAAATTAGATAAAAGGGAGAAGGAAACATGAAAGAAAGAAAAATAGAGAGAAGGAAAGAACAAGGAAACAAAAATAACCTAATACGAATCCAGAACACAGTGATGAAAAGAACACCATGACGAACGGTGGAAATGAAAGAGGAAGAGGCAAAAAGAGGAAAGGAAAGAAAATGTTAAAAGCAGCGAGGACGGAGGGAAGGGAGGAGGCGGAAAGGGTACAATCGTATTTCTATTTCTCTAAATCTTGAGAGGAATAAAATGTGCGATTCAGTAAAGTCCCTCCGCGATTTTGCTCGATTCTATATCATCCGAAAGAAAACGTTTTTATCTGTCGCGTCCATGGATAAAGAACAGGTTATTTCGCTTTTGAAACTTTACTTAGGCGCGGGCGGATATGCACCGACGAATGCACATACATACGGATGTCTATATATTTTTTTTCGTGTATATATGTATATATATATATATATATATATATATATATATATATATATATATATATATATATATATGGTATATATATATATATATATATATATATATATATATATATATATATATATGGTATATATATATATATATATATATATATATATATATATATATATATATATATATATATATATATTTATTTATTTATATATATATATATATATATATATATATATATATATTTAAATATATTTATATATATGTGTGTGTATATATATATATATATATATATATATATATATATATATATATATATATATATATATATATATATAAATATATTTATATATGTGTGTGTGTGTATATATGTATATATATATATATATATATATATATATATATATATATATATATGTATATATATATATATATATATATATATATATATATATATATATATATATATATATATATATATATATATATATTTACATATATATTTACATCTATGTATATATATGTATATATATATATATGTGTATATATACATATATATATATATATATATATATATATATATATATATATATATATATATATATATATATATATATATATATATATATATATATATATATATATATATATATATATATATATATACATGGCTGCACAGGTAAGTTCGCAAACACATACATTCACACACAAAACACACCAAAAATAACCAACAAGCTAACTAACTGACTAACAACAAAAGCACACATAGACAGACCAACCCAATACAAACAAGCACGCACGCACGCACACACACACACAGCATGTATGCGTGGGAGTATGGATCCCCTGAGCCGGGATTATGAGCGCGAATTTGCGTGCGCTGCCAAGGGAATCTGGACTGTCCTGCATGACGGCATAAAATCTACATTCCTCTGCCACGCGAATGGTGAAAGAAAAAGAAAAATATTCCGGTGAAAGAGAAAATGATTGAAATGAAATGCATCTGCGTGAATGAGGTGGAGGAGAAGGGAAGAGGAGGAGGAGAGAGAGGAGGGCAAGGGGAGGAGGAGGAGAGAAAGGAGGGCAAAGGGAAAGAAGGAGGAGGAGGAGAGGAGAGAGGTGGACCAGGGGAGGAGGAGAGGAGGGCAAGGGGAAGAGGGGGAGGAGGAGGAGGAGGGCAAGGGGGGTAGGAGAGAGAGAGAGGAGGGCAAGGGGAGGAGAGAGAGAGAGGAGGGCAAGGGGAGGAGGAGAGAGAGGAGGGCAAGGAAGGAGGAGGAGGAGAGAGAGGAGGGCAAGGGAAGGAGGAGAGAGAGGAGGGCAAGGGAAGGAGGAGAGAGAGGAGGGCAAGGGAAGGAGGAGAGAGAGGAGGGCAAGGGAGGAGGAGAGGAGAGAGAGGAGGGCAAGGGGAGGAGAGGAGGGCAAGGGGAGGAGGAGAGAGAGGAAGGCAAGGGGAGGAGGAAGAGGAGGAGAGGACGGCAAGGGAAGGAGGAGGGAGGAGGAGAGGAGGGCAAGGGGAGGAGGAGGAGAGGAGGGCAAGGGGAGGAGGAGAGGAGGGTAAGGGGTAGAGGAGGAGGGCAAGGGGAGGAGGAGAGGAGGGCAAGGGGAGGAGGAGGGCAAGTGGAGGAGGAGGAGGAGAGGAGGGCAAGGGGAGGAGGAGAGGAGGGCAAGGGGAGGAGGAAGAGGAGGGCAAGGGGAGAAGGAAGAGGAGGAGAGGAGGGCAAGGGGAGGAGGAGGAGGAGGCCAAGGGGAGGAGGAGAGGAGGGCAAGGGGAGGAGAGGAGGGCAAGGGGAGGAGGAGGAGGAGAGGAGGGCAAGGGGAGGAGGAGGAGGAGAGGAGGGCAAGGGGAGGAGGAGGAAGAGAGGAGGGCAAGGGGAGGAGGAGAGAGAGGAGGGCAAGGGGAGGAGGAGAGAGAGGAGGGCAAGGGGAGGAGGAGGAGAGGAGGGCAAGGAGAGGAGGAGAGGAGGGCAAGGGAAGGAGGAAGAGGAGGAGGAGGAGAGAGAGAGAGGAGAGCAAGGGGAGGAGGAGGAGAGAGAGAAGGGGGGGAAGAGGAGAGGCGGGATGGGGAGGAGGATGAGGATGAGAGAAGAGGGAGGAGGAGGGGGAGGAGAGAGGAGGAGGGGGAGGAGAGGAGGGCAAGGGGAGGAGGAGAGGAGGGCAAGGGGAGGAGGAAA
>NC_091567.1:14952666-14962666 GCF_042767895.1 Penaeus vannamei
TATCATTATTATCACTATTATAATTATCATTATTACTACTATTATTAGTAGTATCATGATTATTTTTATTATTATTGTTATTATCATTGTTGTTGATATTACTGTCTCATTATCATTATCATTGTTATTTTTATTATTATCATTACTATTATTTTTACTATTATCATTACTATTATTTTTACTATCATTATTGTTTTTATCTTTATTATTAATAACAATAATAACAGTTATTATTATTATCATTGTTGTTATCATTATTACGATCAGTATTGAAATTATCATTAATATTATCATTATTATTAATATTATTATCATTATTATATTACTATCATTGTTAGCACTATCGTTATCCTTATTATATCATCATCATTAATACTATCATTCACATTACTGTTATCATTACTATTACCATTTGTTTTTATCCTCATTATCATTTTTGTTATTTTGTTATTATCATTATTATTATTATCATCAGTATCATCATCATTATCATTGTTATTATTATTGTTATTACTACCATCCTTGTTATTGTCATCAATATTATTATCATTATTATCATCACTACTATTATAATTACCATCGTTACAATTATCAAAATTATTGTTTTTCTTTATCAATGTCCATGCTATCATTATCATAATTGTCGTTATTATTAATGGCATCTTCATCGTTATCGTTATCATCCTTATTATCACTGATTCTATTGTTCGTAGCGATTATATTGCACGGTCTTCAAGAATACTATCATAACACTGAATAACATCACTGAAATACCAAATTTTCGCCGAAATATTCAGATGTCCAAATGCGAAATTTGTATAAAATTTTGTTCACCATATTTTTCCGATGATTGCGTGCTAGAATTCATTGAAAAAATGGAATTTTACGCTGCTATTACTGCAATTGTTATTTCTGGATATGCTTTTTAACAGTTCAAACATAAATATAGACAGATAAACACGCAAACACGCTAACCAGGTAATCACGCACATGGTAAATAAATACACGCACATTACAAACAGAGAGATAACAGTTTACAAGCAAACACACACGCACATTAAATCAAGAAAAAGAAAACGTTACAAGGAGAAAAGTTTCGTACGCCCCGAAGCATCTACTGTAAATGCCGAAATGCATATACTGAGGAGGCTCGTTGTACTCGGGAAGATCAGGGATGGAAACAGAGATACACAAAGAAAATGTGTATGAGAAAAAATAATGTCTTCACAGTGGAAGAAATGTATTAGACTGATTTCGACCATATTTTCGTCAGTAAGTATTGTTGACGAAGAAATAAACTGGTTAAATATATTTCTTGAACTGCAAAGATATTCAATCACATTCAACCGTTTTTCTACAATGGTCACGGTCACAGTTCAGAGATATATTACTAGACTGTTTTATGAGATTCATTTATCCCTCCTTCAATCAGTGAAAAATTGTCTCACACATCACACGTGGAGACCACTACACCTCAGATGAATTTTCAAGCAGGGTTTGGTCCTCTCAGACTGCCTCTCTTCTCTCAGCACCTTTTCTATCACTTGATTTGCGTTTTTGAAAAGAAGAAAAGGGAAAAAAAAACTTTCCGCAAGCAAATAGTCTGACCCTATCACACTGGCACCATATACTCATGTAATACCCACAAACATGGCACCGTATTAGTGAGGTCCCAGGACCCATATGCATAACATTATTTAAAAGAAACATATTATGTAAAGTTGGCTATTATATTGCATAACTAAATAATATCGAGAATCAAAACATGTTTACAACTTCTTATATTTCCTCTATCAAAAAAAAAAATAAATAAAAATAAATAGTAGTATACATCCTCTGCAGCACAAGAAATTACAGATGGAAATACTGTGAAGTCTTATATTATACATTATAACGTGCACATTAATAGTTACTTTAAATGTAATATGCAATTCACTTGTATATATCTGCATACAAAATCAAGTTGAAATGAATCTCAAATTCAACTGCAGTTTGCACCTTCTCTTTAAACATTCCGTACCTCATTGCAGTACACTATAAAATATGAACGATACTTATATTTCATATCTAGTGATACAAATTTTATGGACTGGAAACGTTTTAACAAACCAAATATTTTACGCAAATCTCAACTCAAGCAATACACACAATAGCTACAATATCTTTTCATCCAAGCAGAATGGGAGACAATTATATTTATCAATTACGATTATATGCTTCGAAAACCCAATCATGTGGTCATCTCTCCTTATCTAGGAAGTCAGGAAATAAGGATAAACTGAAACAACTATCTACCAATCAATATATTTTTAATCTGATAAATATCATTTATTATTCTTTATAAAAAAAGGAAGTGCAGAGAAATCTTGAATTCATATATATACATAATAGAGTATATATATAAAAAAAAAAAGTTTTATTCAGGAATTAATAAAAGCATATATAAAAAACATCTATAATGTAAATGCTTTTTCTTCTCATTAAATATATATCTAACAACCGGAAGAATTGTGGACTTTTGACAATTTCTCACTTCTGAGTTTAAAAGCACTCTTTAGACAACCCAAAAGTCCTTCAGGAATATAAAGTATGGATTTCTTAACAATAACAAATTTGCATATAAACTGGTATCAAGGTATCTATCTCCCTTTCACTCTAAAGACTCTTACATCTCTCTGAAGATTTAAATCATGTTATATTATGCAAGTGCAACACTTCCATCACTATAGTAATCAAAGGCATATGTATTTAAGCCAGTCATTAAGTTTACTACTCAGATAACTTGCTTTTTATTAAGTGGATAAAGTAATTTCTTATCCAAAACATCACCTGTTGAGCAAGCAAGTTAAAGAGTAATAAACTATGATAACTTTTAAAGTTTTCTATCTGGGAAGAAAACATACACAAATATATATCCCATCATAACTTTTTCATGCATTTATGCAAGCCATCATTGTGGCAGACTTTGTAGTCCATTTATCATTTTTTATCATATAAAATAATCACTCTCAATAACATGGTACACACACACACACACACACACACACACACATATACACACACACACACATATACACACACACACACATATATACACACACACACATACATATATACACACACACACATACATATATACACGCGCACACACACGCACGCACAACCCCCCCCCCCACACACACATACACACAAATTAAGTAACCTATCATATATTTCATATAAGACATACACATGAAGCTTAAATAACACATATCAATACAACCATTCATCCTTTGTTCAAAATCATCATAATTACAATATAAACTTTATAAACAGATCCCATAATCTCACAATATACAATACTACATGGAATTCAAGGTTTTTCTGTACTGGCAACATATCACAGTTGATCCACAATGTTTACATAATCTGACCAGTGTGAAAAATATCTTCCTGCATCTAGAATATCAATATCTCTAGAAAACAAGGAAAAAGACAATTCTATAGAATACAGATAAAACACAACCACGCAGCAGCACCATCAGGAATAAACTGCAGGTAAATCTCTGCATCTCCTTAGCACACCTAGAATCCAGGGTGCAACAATTTGTCAAGATCAATCATTCTTATCACAAATTAAATAAACCACAGCAACTAGGGGGGTGGGGGGTGGGATGGAAGACTGGGGGTAGTAGGGTAAGGGGATGTAGGATGGCCAAATCTTTTGTTCAAATACAAATGATGCAAAATGGCACCTCCTTAATTTGTCATTGAATTGCTTGTTGCAAAGAGAATTATTAGATTAATTAATATTAGAAAATAATTATTAAATTATCACACATTAGATGAAAAACTTTGACTTCTTTATCTTGTTTAAATGTTCATAAAATCTAATTCAGTATATTGGATTACATAGTTTTACAATTATATTTACTATTATATTTAAATTATAAATTTCATTTACAATTCATCTTACAAATTATATAAAAACTGTGTCTACATACTTTCCCTTTACATCTTATATAAATATATATGACAATGTATATCTAAGTATGAAGAGGAAGAGGACTAAGATATCAAGAAAAAAATACAACAATTTTTTTTATAATAATCTGAATACCAAGGTTTCTGTCTGATTCTGTGTTTTGCTACATATCATATAAAGCAAGAGGCAAGTTTTATGTAAAATGAAAGGGCAGTTTCTTTTTATAAATCAAGCATATTCTTTTCAATTCTTGCTGCTTAACTCTTTGAAAGCTGCAGTCGATTTTCGGAATGGCTGGTACCATAAGCCCTTCCTCCACAAAGTCCAATAACATGCTGGTACCATAAAATGCTTCATTTGGAGATATCCGAACATGGCTCTCAAAGGGTAAAAAGCACATTTCCACAAATGTTTGCAAAGCTAATTATAGTGGATGTCATGAAATACACATTATTTCATACATCTAAAGTCTGCCCTTTTAAATTCATTCTGAAACAAAATTATTAAAATTAAATCATTGGTGACAGACTTCAATAATTGGGTAGTATTTTCACAACTTCATGACCAGTGAGATTACTGAATTTTGTTTTGCCTAGTAGCCAAAGCCATATGCCTAATAATATCCCAAGAAGTAGAATTCACTAAAAAAGAGTAGAACAGAGAAAATATGAATATGCATAACTGATCAATGTCAACCATTACCAAAAAATACCACTATAACTATCAACCTTTGGAATTTTAATATCAATTGGTCCAAAGTCCTACTACTGCACAGACAGAAAAATTGGACTGTGAGATGACATTCTCAGTAAGTAAAAGTACCAAAATGCCCTGAAACTCTTTTAATATAAAAATATAGTCTCTTGTTCAGGATGAGTAATCTTCTCACAAAAAACATCAACAATATGCCTGGGTATACAAGTAAAACACTTTGTTCCCATTCATTACAGTATCCCTGTGCATCATGGCATGTGCTAATACAGGAATCCCCCACTTAAAGTTTTTGATATGTTCTGGATAATAAATCACTTTGCAAATATCATGTCATACTGGTAAATAATGAAACTCAAATCAACACCTAACTGCTATTTTTGAAATGTTTGGGCAGGTGAAGTGTTTCATGACATGGTTATGACTGTAGTAGTGCACATACCTTAATTTGCACTGCATTTGGGAGCCATATAACATGATTTTGGATGCTGGATAGCCCAGACATTAGTGCAAATGAATAGTGACAAACATTAAGCAGGGGATGACTGAAATACAAATATATGGCAAAATACATTTGGTTTTATACACATTTAATATTGATCACATTCTTAAGCTCTGGAGACATTATCACTTTCATCACTGCTTACTGAGTGTGTTCGGACTCTAACCCTCACAACTGAGTTCGGGACAGCTGTGTATTCTGCAAGGGAAAGTTTAAGATCAATCAATGATATATCCTTATATGCATACAAAGTGGTGAAAACTACAAACAGTATTCAGAATGAGGTTTCATATGAAAAAAAGCATAGGCACTACGACAAATTACAATATAACAATAACAAAAAAGTGCAAGCAAAGACTTATCATAAAGATGCAAAAAGCACAATGTCTCAACTGATTAATCTACATTAATAAAACTATGTCCCTAATCAAATACAAATTATTTTTCATCATGCATAAGCTATGGGCAACAAACCTCCATCTCCAGTAACAGAAGACATTTTATCACCACACGCACTCATTCCAGGCCCCACCCCAGCAGCCGACATAATACTAATGGCAGGTCCCACGCATGCTATTGTGCTAACATCTGCTTTGGCACATGCAGGACTTTTGCCTATGGGCACATCCTTAGTGTTTGAAGATGTTTTTTCTGACTCCTTACCTGAGAGAAGACTGCATCTGTAGTAAATGCTCATTCAGCCTAAGCTTTACCAACTAGAGATAACATAGGAGATGATAAGCATTCAATAGCATCACATAAAACTAGTCCTAGAAATACAGTGAAATACAGCAAGAAGTACTTTGGTTAATAAAGTTTAAAACTAACAACACTTCAGCAATCTTGTAAAAGGGGGTTAGTTCATGCTACAACATTATAATTTCATGCATCTAATCATAAGCACTACACACCTTCACCTTGTGCTGAGGAGGTGCTGCCACCACAAACACCCATTCCTGGTCCTACTCCAGCTGCAGCCATTGTACTGACTGCAGGCCCTACACACGCTACTGTGCTCATGTCTGCTTTGATACAGGCAGGTGCATTCCCCACGGTGTCTTCCTCTATGCTTCTACTGCTCGAGTCAGCTGTGGGTGTGGCCGAGTCTCCTGCTGTAGTGCATAAAAGAATCCTCGTTTACATATCTTTATACTCTATTTCGAATTGAGAATTAAAAGGACATCAATTATAGAACTTGTACACTATGAGTATCTATGGCAGCCAAACTCTTAAAAACATATATGTATTTATTTATCTTCCTCAACCTAGAAATAGTGAAATTACATCATCCTTCAATCATTCATCTCAACTTACAAATACTTATCTAAACATCAATATCAAAAATACACTTTATACTTACTACTGACACATGAAGACAAATATCTAAAAATATACAAACCTCTAAAAATAAACACTAAGTTACATCATATTTCTGACATTTTTCCAAACTTGTAACTACAGCCCTAAAGCCTTATGAGAAACACCTAACAGCACTCCACATACAACACACATATTCAAACCAATCATTCATCTAACTAAGAAAAAAACAGCCAATCCTCCATGCTCCATACACTTTTGTTGTTGTTTTAGTCACTTTGCTATAAGGAGAAGAAACTGGACCAAAACTTGAACCTTGAACTGGCAACTTACCTTTTGAGCGATCACCTATTTTGACAGGCAGGAGAGTGAGAAGTGCCAGGAGGCCGAGGACTGCAGCTCCACCACAGCAGTAGAAGAGGATATCGCGGTAATATTTAGAGCACATTGGACAACATGCTCTAAGAGTTGGGAAGAAATATATATTGTAATAGGTGCAGTCTTCAACTGTCTTGACTGTCAAAACAAAGTTTATAAACATATTTACAATATTCACATATAGTCCACATCACCTAACTAGAAGGTGACTGATGATGACAGAATTTTACTTATCGCTTAGCAATACACATTAAATGTGGCGAACTTAGCAAATTAAAACTGGCATGTTTCAAAGGTGTCAGACAGAAACGGTCTCTCCAGTGAAATAGAAAAAAAAATGCGTTCTAATGCAAGTTGCAATTACCTATCCCCTTCAACTTCTTGTAAAAGCATATTTTGTCCAATCCTTACTGTCCTTTGAAATGTATGAGACACTAGAGCTAAAGAAGAGGAAAACTAATAGCTAAAAGACAAAGAATAAAATGAGAGTAACTGATAACTGGCAATATACTGAGATTATGAGAAGAGGATTATAACAAACAAAACATTTACATGGAAAGGATGACATCCAAATAATCATTTCCCTACGCTGGAGACTCATGAAAGGGTTGATGATCTCAATGAGTATAGCTTAAATTACTCTGGAATCTCATTTTTATTGCCTCTATCGTGTTATTATTAATTTTGTTATCATACTGTTAGAGAAATAGAAACCATGCAATAGCAGGGAAGTGGGGGTTAATAAGACATGCACCTGCAGAGGTCCGTAAAGCACTTCATGCACAAAATTTGTATTTACGCACCTAATGGGGTTTGTGCTGAAACAAATGTTAAATTGGGTTAATCACTACAACTCTTTAAACTGTCTTTTAGCTGATGCTTCCCTATAATAATTAAAAGTTTCTTTATATAACATTCAGATAAGCTTCCTGATGCAACAGCAACAGTTTTGTCTAGCTAGCTCAGATATTGTGTGCAAGTATTATGCATCTAGTAGCAAAGAACACATTGCATGTCAAATCATGCAAAAAAGTACTACATAAAACAGTAGTTTTGTTGGATTTTAAAACATAACAAGAGGACTCATTCACTGGCAAGAAAAAACAATCTAATAACTTGATAAAATAGACAAAAACAGACAAACAAGTCAAAGAAAAGCAAGTTTACATGACTGACAGTCCAAAACAGAGTCCACACAAGGCTGTTCAAGAGAAGAAACACCAAGGCACATTGTCTGCATGATCCATCAAGAGATCTGAGACTCACAGAAATACTTACGTGCAGGGATTCAGGTTTTGGATTAACATAACGGCTATCCCATTGGAGAGCTTGTCTGTAAAGCTCATGGCACCATAGACAAAAGCTCCTGACTCAATATTTGGGCCAATGAGGTCTGCCGTGATGGAAAGGGACGTGATCAGCATGATGGAGCCACCTGCCCCTAGCATGGCAGTCACCACGTAAAGGAGGTACTTGCAGTAGACATCCCCCTCTCCGAGCCAGATGCCAATGCAGGCTGCTCCGCCTATGAGGGTGCCCAGGATGAAGGACGCCTTGGCAAATGGTGGGAAGGATGTGAATTAAATACAGAGGGGGTATTTATATCATAAAAAAATGGTCACCCTTAGAATGAAGATCTCCAGGGAGAAAAGAATACATTTCCAAGTCATACAAAAAGCACAAAAGTTAAAACAGAAACCATTCAAGTTACAAAGGACAATTCAAAATTAATATTCTTTTAAACTGCTACCCATAATTACACCCCAATATCAAGAGACTTAAAAAAAGCTTACCTTCCTTCCAATGAACTTATTAAGTGCTTTCAGTATCATGGTGGTAAGGAACCCTGACACGTACATGACAAGGGGGATGTATGCCACAGATTCCTCCGACAGGTGAAGGGAATCTTGCAAGTATATGGGGACATAAGCTTGTGTCAGATTGCAGAAAAGCCTTGTGCCCATGTAGAGGAAGGCCACTTGGTAGAACTGGAATCGATTTGTGGGAATGAGTCAAGGATCTCAAATACCTCATAAATTCAGTTTTTGCCGAATGAGTATGAAAGAAAAGGAATACTTTCACAAGTTTTGTAAAAGTCAGTATTCTATTATATTTTGCTCAGAATTACTACTTTCTGATGAGCATATACTATCAAAAAGTAAGTATTCTCACTAATTTCTTACAAAGAAGTATGTTCAGTACTTAGCCTAATATACTCTATGCATTCTTACTTTACAGCTATCATGATTTGTGTAAAGAGCAGCAAATAAAGAGCAAATAACATTTAAACAATTTTAGTTAGTTGGCTTACAATACTATGCTCAAGCAACATTTATACTTTATTTAGTTAATGTTAACTTCCTCAAATGTTTAGCATACTAAAGCTTTCATTAAACAAAGTAATTGACCATAAAAAAATAACATAAGGTAAGGCTTTTAGGATAATAATAAAATGTTATAACACCCATTTTTCAATACAAGAAAGTTTATACCTGAATTTATGGCTTCATGCCATTTGTCAAACACCTGTGGAAAGCAACAGAATGCAATAAAGATAGGAAAAAAGGAAAATCAGGAAAGGTAAAATTCAATCAATTAGTAGAAAAATCACCATTAATACTAATTAGAATCATTCATAAACTAATTTCTTAATGATCATCTCAACAAATATGCTAACACAGAATAACAAACTTACAGTCATTTAAACAAGAACAAACCTAAAACCAAACCTCTTGACCACTCACCTGTCTATCCTTCAGCCAATCTGTGGCTGTCATCCGGCAGTGAACCGGGGCACAGGCAGATGAAGAAGACACATTTGTTCCTTCAGCCTGAGAAGGTTCCGAGGCCTCTGCATTGTTTATGGCCACCCTTTGCCAAGTGGCATAGTCTGGCAAGTTGTCTTCCTTCACCATAACATGGAACAGGGTGACAAACAGGCAACCAATGGCCAAAACGATGAAGACTATGTACTGTAACAAAATTCCTTGATGTATGTATGTATGTATATATATATATATATATATATATATATATATATATATATATATATATATATATATATATATATATATATATATATATGTATGTATACATGTATATATGTATACATGTATATATGTATATAT
>NC_091567.1:14967666-14972666 GCF_042767895.1 Penaeus vannamei
GAGAAGAAGAAGAAGAAGAAGAAGAGGAAGAAGAAAGAGACGAAGAGGAAAAAGAAGAAGAAGAAGAAAAATGAGAAGACTAAAAAGAAGTTGATGAAAGAGACGACGAAGAAGAAGAAGGAGGAGACGAAAAAGAAGAAGAAAAAGAAAAAGAAAAAAAGAAGAAAAAGAAAAAAACACTCCTTCACTCTCTACCCCAATACCTACTCGCCAAGTGCCACTACGAAGAAGAAAAAAAGAAGAAACAAAGAACGAAGAAGAGAAGAAGAAGGAGAAGAAGAAGGATAAAGAAAGAAAAAGAAGAAGGAGAAGAAGAAGAAGAAGAAGAAGAAGAAGAAAAGAAGAAGAGGAAGAAGAAAAAAAGAAGAAAGAAGAACAAGAAGAAAATAAAAAAAAGAAGAAAGAAGGAAAATAGAAGAAAAGAAGAAGAAGAAGAGGAAAAGGAAGAAAAAAGAAAGAAAGGAAAACAAACCACGGCCTCCTGCACTGCCCACCCCAATACCCACCCGCCAAGTGCCACGACTTCCTCCGCCCGTAGCGCGCGCAGAAGGCCAGGTCGTCGGTGCGGTCCGCCTCTTTGCCCACGAAGGGCGTGGACAGGGCGTCGGCGACCTGGGGGGAAGAGGGCACAAGACGTGCTTAGTTTCTTGTAGACAAGCACGCACGCACTCACTCACTCTCTCTCACTCACGCACTCACTCACTCACTGTCTCTCTCTCACTCACTCACTCACTCACTCTCTGTCTCTCTCTCACTCATTCACTCACTAACTCTCTGTCTCTTTCTCTCTCACTCACTCACTCACTCTCTGTCTCTCTCTCACTCACTCACTCACTCACACTCGAGATGTAATCTTTTGTCTCAATAAACTTGTCAAAGTAAAAAAAAGTCTCTCTCTTTGAGTGTGTGTGTGTGTGTGTGTACATGTGTGCGTGTGTGTGCATGTGTGTGTGTGTACATGTGTGTACATGTGTACATGTGTGTGTGTGTGTGTGTGTGTGTGTGTGTGTGTGTGTGTGTGTGTGTGTGTGTGTGTGTGTGTGTGTGTGTGTGTGTGTGTGTGTGTCTGTCCGCGCGCGCGTGTGCGTCTGCGTCTCACCTGGCCAATGAGCAGCACGACGCCCGCCAGCGAGTTGTTGAAGAGCAGCACGTGGTGGAAGTAGATGAGCAGGTACGTGAACCACATGGCCGAGCACAGGTCGTTGAGCACGTGGCCCACGCCGTAGCCGAACCTGGTACGGAAGGTCAGGCCCGCCATCTTGGATTCTGCTTCGAGGGCTTGTGGGTACTCTTGTGATTACTTGCGTGGGAGGGGAGGGGAGGGGAGGGGGCAGCGATTACTTACAAACTGATGTATTTTCAGTTTTTTTTCCAATACTTTTTTTCTTGTATGTGGGTAAGGTTCCTATGTTTTGTTCGTTTGTCTTTTCTTTCACCCTTTTTATTTCCTTTGGGACCGGACAACGATTCACTACCGGAAGCATAAATTCAAGTAAAATATATCACATATCATTTCTAAGTATCGTAATAACTGTGTTCTTTGCGACGTGCTCTTCACTTCTACAAATACCATACTTGTTCCGCGTCAAGAAAAAAAAAACATCAACCGTAATGACGAATAAATTAGAATATAATCCGATGTCTTGGAAGATCAGGTGGAAGAGGAAGTCCCTTTTCTCAAGCCACCAAACACGCCCACACCTGCAAAGAAAAGACAATAAACAATAACATATCAATAAAGTACATCCATGTTCTTAGGATTAAGCATTGACAATCAATACATAAATGATTACAAGGTCTAAATACTTATTTAGACCTTGAGCGATTAGGCCCTTGGAAACCATGGAGAGCCCCGTGCTTTCAATGAGTCCACAGCACCCTGCGTCGAAACCATACACCCGGGCGTTCATTACAGGCACACGTACACGCGCACAGATTCACATACATGAGCACACCTAACACACCCACAGTCCACGACATCTAATCCGCGAGGAGGCCCCCATGCCACGATTCGCTGGTGCTGTGTAACTTTCAGCGCGAACTATTAACATATCTGCGCTGTCTCTCTCTTCCGGTTTCTTCATGCTTACGTTTCTGCAGCTCTCTTGCTCGACATCTCTCTCTCTCTCTCTCTTCTGTCATGTCTCGCTTTCTCCATCCTTACGCTCTCTTCTCTCCCTGTTTGTCTTCTTGTCTCCTCTCCACATTTACCTTCTTCTCTTTTTTTCTCCCTCTCTGTCTCCCTGTCCCCTCTCTCCCTTTCCCTTTTCTCTCCCCTCCTCCCTCCAACCTCTCCTCGCCTCACGACACGCGCAACTGACATGACAACTTGCCTCGTGTACACGACATGCACTCGCTCTCCACTGCCAAGGACAGCACGACCTTGACGCTGCCCCCACGACTCCGCTCCAGTCGTCGCCGAGATACAGGGCATCAAGAGGCAGCAATCGGCGGTCGTCTGAACATACACATGCGTACACACTTTGAGAGGTTAATGGTTTATGAAGGTATGCAGTTATGAGATGAGAGGATGAGAGGATGAGGGAGAGCGCTTGGGAGCTATGGAGAAAGAAAGGGAAAGGGGGAGAGGGAGAGAGCTTGGGAGCTAGATAGATAGATAGATAGATAAGAGAAAAAAATCACCTTGCCAGTCTTTATCAGTCAGAGGCACAGACAAGCAAAGACCCGGGTTTTCTCTCCCATGTTTTATTAGCGCCATCCTCCGCAGCGACACCACGTGATAAGAACCCAAACAGCGAACTCGCGACCGACCGACCGACCGACCGACGGACCGACCGACGGACCGACCGGCCAGCCCCCCTCACATGCCCCTTGTCATTTCCATCTCTCGCGTCCCTCTTCTCCGCGTTCCCTCCGACACTCCCACATCACCCCCCCCCCAAAAAAAAAAAAAAAAAAAAAAAAATCCACAAGCCCCCTGATTCACCGTTTTCTGGTCACGTGTTCGGAGCTTACTAGGAAAAGTGATGTTTTTAACCCGTGACGACAACCGGGGCGGATCCGCTTTGTCGGCTATTGTTTGTCTCTCGTTTTCTTTTTTTTTTTTTCTTTTTAGGGGAGACTGCGTTGAATCTAAAAGCGGATGAAATTATGCAATTCAAGATGATAATTACCTGCAGGGCTGGTGATGATGATAATGATGATAATGTTCATGCTGACGACGATGGTAATCATTAACTCCCCATGACGATGAGGACGACGACGACGAAGACAATAAACGATATAATCATTATTACCATTACGGTGATGGTGATGACGGTAATATAACCACCACATATAAAAGACTGTTTCTTTCAACACCAAGACCTCTTTTCAGGAATCTCGACGAAGGTCACGAGATCATGAATCAGCGTCCGGTAGTGTATTTCTTTCTTTCTTTCAACGGCGCAGGAATCCCAATTGAAACGTGAAAAACAGTGCAATGGTTGGGGGGGGGGAGGATGGGAGGCAGGGAGGGAGGAGAGGGGGAGGAGAGGGGAGAGAGGGAGGGAGGAAGAGAGGGAGGGAGGAGGAGAGGGGAGGGAGAGGGGAGGGAGGAAGAGAGGTAGGGAGGAAGAGAGGGAGGAGAGAGGAGAGGGAGGGAGGAAGAGAGGAGGGAGGGAGGGAGGAAGAGAGGGAGGGAGGGAGGGAGGGAGGGAGGGAGGGAGGGAGAGGGAGGGAGGAGGAGGGAGGGAAGGAGGAGAGGGAGGGAGGGAGGAGGAGGGAGGGAGGGAGGGAGGGAGGGAGGGGGAGGGAGAGAGAGAGAGAGAGAGAGAGAGAGAGAGAGAGAGAGAGAGAGAGAGAGAGAGAGAGAGAGAGAGAGAGAGAGACAGAGAGAGAGAGAGAGAGAGAGAGAGAGAGAGAGAGAGAGAGAGAGAGAGAGAGAGAGAGAGAGAGAGAGAGAGAGAGAGAGAGAGAGAGAAAGCAACAAAAAAGGACAAGAAATGACGATAACCAATGCACCCGCCTCACACACACACGTAAAACATTACCAAACGCCTCGTGAGACAAGGACTACTGAACTTTCCACCCCAAAATTATAATCCTGCTTCCCTCACCCCCGACACACACTTACACACACACTTACACACACACACACACACACACACTATGTAACGAGAATGTACATACAAAGCGCATTCCTCCACCAACGCTCTTGCTTCAAAAAACGCATGTAAGCGTACTGTGTATATATGTCTGTCTGTATATATATATATATATATATATATATATATATATATATATATATATATATATATATATATATATTTAAAGAATGCATTTCCTTGCAGATCTCATTTTCTATGAAGAATCACACTGACAATGAATCGTTTTAGCTCCATCCTCGACCCTTGAGTCTAAAATCTTGCTTCAAACACATTTACGTGTACCACATACATACATACATACACACACACACACACACACACACACACACACACACACACACAGTGTGTGTGTGTGTGTGTGTGTGTGTGTGTGTGTGTGTGTGTGTGTGTGTGTGTGTGTGTGTGTGTGTGTGTGTGTGTGTGTGTGTGTGTGTGTGTATGTGGGTGTATGTGTGTGTTTATGAATGGACTTCCTTGCAGATCCCATTTTCTATGATGAATCACACAGACAATGACTCCTTACAGCTCCATCCTCGACCCGCACGTGGATCATGCTCGAACCAAAACCTGAATCAAATGGTTCCTTTGCGGTGGCCAATTCACCCATGAATTTTCACAACAAAACTTTTACTGCTGTTTGCCTTAACTGAGTGACCAACCATTTCAGCTAAAAATAGATACCTGTGTTATTAAATAGACGGAGCCGACGATAAGGTTGAATTAATCATTAACCATAACATCCAAGCTATGAACCGTATTCGTAATTGCTGGTCACTTCTGTGCACTGTTTCTACTCAGAAATTGTCACCGGCGGCGTGAAGAGCGAAACACGAATCGGCGTCCGCTCCTCTGACGACCGCCGGGTGCCACGGGCGTTTATGCGAATGAAAC
>NC_091567.1:14982666-15002666 GCF_042767895.1 Penaeus vannamei
TCTCTCTCTCTCTCTCTCTCTCTCTCTCTCTCTCTCTCTCTCTCTCTCTCTCTCTCTCTCTCTCCCCTGTGTGTGTGTATGTGTGTGTGTGTATGTGTGTGTGTGTGTGTGTGTGTGTGTGTGTGTGTGTGTGTGTGTGTGTGTGTGTGTGTGTGTGTGTGTGTGTGTGTGTGTGTGTGTGTGTGTGTGTGTGTGTGTCTGTATGTGTGTGTGTGTGTATGTATGTGTGTGTGTGTGTGCATGTGTGTGTGTGTGTGTGTGTGTGTGTGTGTGTGTGTGTGTAACTGCCAAAAAACAAAAAACATCAATTCTAAAGATTAATTCAAATTCAGAGAGACGGGGCCCCTTTGGGTTTAGCTCTTCCCGTATTGTGAGAACAACTACGAAAGAATCTCTCTCTCTCTCTCTCTCTCTCTCTCTCTCTCTCTCTCTCTCTCTCTCTCTCTCTCTCTCTCTCTCTCTCCTCTCTCTCTCTCTCTCTCTCTCTCTCTCTCTCTCTCTCTCACACACACACACACACACACACACGCACGAAAGCACACACACACACACACACACACACACACACACACACACACACACACACACACACACACACACACACACACACACACACACACACACACACACACACACACACACACACACACACACACACACACACACACACACACACACACACACACACACCACGCAATGTGTATGTTAGTCATTTAGGTTTATAGTAATAATACAAGGATATACCCACATAAAGCAGTGCGTTCCTGCTCCCCCTATTTCAAATATCCAATCAACATTTCCGTAAATAATTTCACAGCAATTTTTAGGGGTTCGTAGTCCCTGCGTTGTCAGATGAATGATGGTTCTGTAAAAAACAAAAAAACTTCCGAGCAAAATACACACTTTCCGATTCACGAAATTAAATAATCTCATTAAAAGTAAATAGAATAGGAGAGAAATAATGACACAGGTAAAAAAAAAAAATCCTGATGTGAATTACATGGAGCCACATAAAAGATACAAAGCCAAAACTTGAAGGCAACTCAGCATTCGCAGAAAGTAAACATTGGAGGAAGATACGAAAGACGTTTCCTCATTTGGAATCATGCATTTTGTGGTTGCAAACATCCCAGAAGTATTCCGAACACCAGATTTACGTAATTATTTCTCGCTGTTCATAGAAAAAGAAGCATTTATCTGCTTCCACTTCCGACACCGTCCCTGTAAACAGTTTCGAGAACTCCTTCTCTCCATCAGTCACAGTCAAAATGAAAGCGAAACAGATATCCAAAGTGCGTCGAGTAAGGTTAAGGAAAAGGAAAATACTCCAGATGAAGATGAGACTATGCCAGTGAATGAGTCAGACACCACCGATGCAAATGACAGACCAAACGCAACTCACTGGCTCTCCTCAGGTCTCTCTGGTCTCTCTTCATTAATCAATGAAAAAAAGAAAAAGGCGCAGGAATCCAAAAGTGGGTTCGAAAAGATGGGAATTGATAAATCTTTGGAACTGGGATCTGGTATACATAAAGAAGAAATTACAAAAGAAACAGCAGGGCACAGTCCAGCAGAAATCTCAAGTATATTAAAAGTGTTGGAAGTCCTTGAGTGTGCAAAGGGAACATGTTCTGTCGTAAATGTTAAAGACTCAAAAGCTAAAGGTTTTATGGAGTTTTACAATAAGAAGCATTTTGTGGACAGAGACGGTAATGTTCATCCTTTGAAGTGCCTTATTCACAGATTGGATTTAAACAAAAATGTACTGAAAGGTATGTAAGATAGAGTTTATTTTCTCCAGTTTGATAAATAACCATATCACTGTCATAATAGTTCCAGTATCATTTAACATTTAAAGCAGTTCCAGCATCTTTTTCGTTAGGTCAACTAAATCAGGCTGCTAATAGAAAATAAGAAATGTTGCACCACTGCTGTGTTTTTTATATGAAAAAGTCCATATTTGCAGACATTTTATTTTTTGTTAAGACAGAGATTTTCCCCGAAACTGCATTAGTGAAAATAAATGATAGCTGAAGTTATTCATAGTTAGCTTCTGGTTGAACTGTAAGGCTTCTATTTATATCATTTATTATATCACTTATGGTAACGGAATAAATTTTTTATGAGTAAAGTTCTACTTCTTTTCTCATGAATTTATGTTTAACTTAGAACAAATTTTTCAACTTTGAAGAACAAATAAATTGCAGTTTATACACCTATCACAACCTTTAGTAATATAGTATAAATTGAAGAGAAATATTTTCATACTTTTTTGTGCAAAAAAAAAGTGTAAAAAAAAATTCATATTAAAAGAAAACCTATCTATCTATCTATCAATCTATATACACATATGTATGTATGGATATGCCAGACTCTAGAGTTTGGTCAAATTCTGTCTGCGTAAATGTAGTTCTTGGGTTACTTTCCGCGCACGCTTAGTTCTCTTTTAAGTCATCTTCCGTGCATAAAATTCTTTTGACCTTTCCGCACACTTGTTTCATTATCTGTCCGTAGATCCGTCTGCGCAGCTGTAGACTAAATTATGTTTTCCGTGCATGAAAAAATGTAATATTCACCGCGCAAGAAAAATGCCCTACAGTCTGGTGTATACATTTGAATAAATAACCTCTCCGATCAGGACTCGAACCCTCTTCATCGCAGGCAGGTAACTACAAGATGGACGCTCTACCACTGAGTCAGACATCGTGTAGCTCAGTGATAGAGTGTCTGTTTTGCAGTTACCTGCCTGCAATTACGAGGGAGTCCCAATCGGAGAGGTTATTTATTCATCATATCAGTGCGGTAGTGCATTATTCCATCTTTCATGGATATGTATATATATTTTGCATACATTTTTGTGTACAAAAAGAAAGTGTTAAAAAAAAAAAAAAAAAATAAGTTTTCAATTTTTCACAACAGAAGATGATTACATGACTAGGAAGGAGCGTAATTCCAAGCGACTCAACTGCACGACAGCAGTTGACCTGATAGAATTCCATCCACCCCCTCTCATGCCTCAGGGAAACATTGGCACACCAACCATGCACTTCCAGTCCCTTATCAGGTCGTGTGAGTTGCCAGGATCCATTATCAAAAAACTCGGGCTAGTATTTCCACGGAGCAAGTAAGTGCTTTGGATTTTTTGTGTTTGTTATTGTTATCATAGATAGATTTTATCAGTACTGGGATTGCTAATTTCATTGTTATTGTTATTTTTTCATGTCGTTATTGTTTAATAATTTTTGTTATCAATATTACTATTATCATTGACATCGTTATCATTATTGATATTAGAGTTGTTTTTGTTTATTGATATTATTAGTATTATAATCATGATATATGTATTTTTTTTAGATTATTGATTGCATTTTTTTTTTTTTTTCTTACCTTTGTTATTGTTATGCAGATTTTCATTACTTTAATCAGCTGCTGCTAATTTTATTCCAATTGCTTTCAACAGAGGCAAAAAGAAATATGGACAAGTACCCTTTAACTATGGCACTGAAGTCATCAAACCCAAGAACTCAACTGATACAGGAGATGGTGTGGCATTCACTGCATCAGGTCATCTGATACCATCATCTGCTGATTTTACAAAAGTGATGAAGAAACTAGGTCAGAGAAAGAGATGTCGTCAGCCGCAACTGGAACTGCAAGAGGAAGAGGAGGTCTTTGATTTTATTGTTTTCTTTTCATTTTACTTTTGCCTTTATCTTATCCTTTTTATCTGTTTTGTCTTTTCATTCCCTTTAATCTCTTCCATTTTTTCATTTTACATTTAGACTTTTCCTGCTTCTCTTTTTCTATAACGTATATTTCCTCTTGAATTAGTTTTTTTCCCTTGTTATCTGTAAACCCAAGAAGCCACTCAAAGTTGTATTGCATATTCAGATCACTTTTCTTATCTGGGCTCATTAAATCTTTGAGGGTTTTATAATAAAACACTGAAATTTAACAAAACCCCATCTGTATGAATAAATTTTCTCATGCAAATATTTATGTAATACTAGGATGGAGCAGAGGTAGAGGAGTGGGAGAGGTATGAGACCTACCACAATGATGTAACCAGCCAAGACCGCACCAAGGAGCGACTCTATGAAAAGGAAATAGAGGTTAGTCATTTGTCAATAGAAACATTTTAAAAAGAACAGTGAGAGAAAATGGTATAATGGCATTCATGTAATTTTGCAAGTGCTGTGTAGTTAATTTTTCATATTGTTCGATATAGTTAGTTATCACTTTTAGCTCTTTTTAGACTGATGTATGGCATAGGTTATCAATACTAATAATGTGAAATTTCAACCAAAATAGCTGGTGTGGGAGAAAGGAGGGCCAGGACTTGTTTTTTACACCGATGCCCAAGTCTGGAGAGAACAAGAAGGGGACTTCGATGAACAGACTGCTGATGAATGGGATGTTGATATGTCTGTCTATTATGATAAAGGTAATGCCACAGATTTAGGTATTTTTATCCTATAAAATGAAGTAGGAAACTGGTCCTTCTTTTATTTGTGTAATTCTGTAGTTTATTATAGAAAAAGTTTGATATGTATATATGATTTATCAGTTGATTTGCTATTTTGATGATACAATTAATTGTGATATAGGTGAACAGTTACCCCATATCTTTTTCTCTGTGAAACTATATCTAAAATATCCCAGCCCCATATCTTTTATTTACTACTTCCTCCATTTTCCTTCTTTATATTTCCCCTCTTTCCGTCCCATAAAATTAATTAATTCCATTTACTTCAGGCGCTGGGGACAAAGATGCACAAGACAGTGTGGGGATGGTTCAGAGTGACCAGCTTCGTTCCGGCCATCTTGCAGAGTCTGCTTTTAAGGCTCCAGCAGACCCTCCCAAGGAGAGAGAGGGAAAACTGCCATCAAAAGGAAGGAAGAAAGGTGTGAAAGCTTTTCATTTCGCTATATATGATTGCTTTAATAGATATTGATAAAAGTGGAATGAAAAATTCTCTTACTTTGCTGTATCATTTGAATAAGAAAAATGTATGTTTAGAGCAGCTCTGTAATATAATAGTGGCAACTTGAATACTCTTATCAGTCTTTATTACCCAGAAATAGTTTACTAATAATCAATTAATTACAAATATGAGCAGTGCAGCATTAAGGGATACTCCCAATATCAACAAAACTGTTGGAGAAATTACCATTTTTTATTTCACAGGTCCTAAACCAGCACCAAAGATTGGAGAGTTTGAAGCTCACACTCGTGGCTTTGGTAGGCGTTTGATGGAAGCGCAAGGTTGGAAGGAAGGCAAAGGGTTGGGGCGCAACTCTGCAGGACTCCCCTATGCTATTGATAGTGATGGGCAACATCCACGTAACAAAAAAGGCCTAGGGTAAGATGTTGGGGTGGTTGCAACATAATATAATAAACACTTTATTTCATCATGTATTCAGACATATTCTATTTTATTTTATCCTTAGGAACTAATTGTTTCCTAAGGACATCTGCCCTCCAGCTTATAGAACCTATTTAATTTGAGTTTCTCTTTAAAGGAGTTGCTTGATCATTCAAAAGAGTTTAAGTCATATAATCTACCTGATGTATTTCTAGCAGGTTTGCAACTGTACATAGCTATTTAGGAATGGATGTGATAGAACTGGACCATACTCTCATCTCTCCCTACATTTTTCTTTGTAGATATTATGGGGAAAAGCTACAAGGCTGGGGGGGTAGAAATTCTACCTCCACCTCCACTGCTACCCGTCGACAGAAGCAGAGACGCACAGAAGGACCAGAGCCCCCAAGAAACAGCAAGTATCCACGGCAAGGCGTGCTTACTCCTGGACCAGCTCCAGAGACTGAAGGCCACGATGTGCACATTTCCACTGTTTTTGACCGGCCACAGGAAGAGGACCCCCCTGCACCACCTCTTCGAACACAAGAACCTACAACACTCTCATACCGCCAGAACTATGTCACTTTTACAAAAGGTTCAGAAGATTCCGATTAACAATGAACATGAAAGTGAACTGTGATGAGCAAGGATGAAATAGATAGGAAAATGTTTCTATATGATTTTTTTTATTTATTATGGATGATGATATATTTTATTCTTTGGAAGAAAGATAATATAGATAGGAATATGTTGCTATAGGATTTTATATTGTTATTTTGAAGAAAGAGAATATAGATAGGAATATGTTGCTATATGATTTTATATTATTATTCTTTTGAAGAGAGATATTATAGACAGGAATATGTTGCTATATGATTTTATAAGTTTAGTGGATATTAATATATTATTACCATTTTTTATAAGGCATTTATTTTATCCTTCATAACATAGTAATCATAGTCTCAATATTAGTAAAAAACTGCATGCAAAATTTCAGGCATTTATTGATTTTGGCCAAAAGTTCCTTTCCCCTGTTCTTTGTGCATCTTCATGGCACTACACCAATAATGGAGGGCTAGTTGATGTTGGCTGAACTTGATTTGCTCTGTGTTACCTTAACATTAGCATGGTTTGAACCAGTGCAACCATCAGCCAGTGCAGATGGACTTAGTCCTAGAAACAACACAATTGCACCATGTTGAACATGTAGATCATAGTGAACATTTTATATGTAGAAAATAATTCCTTGTGATTATTAGCTCAATATGTATCTTTGTATGTAGCTTGCTGTTTATTGCATTATTGTATGCTTGCTGTATACTGAACAAATAATCAAGGAGTACTAATGATAGTGCTTTATGTTCAATATGTTGAAAATATAGAGCATTCAGTACAAAATTCCATCAGGAGCTTCAAGTGACATATTTTAGCAATTGGTTTTTAATTTCTAATGGCCCTATGACATCACTGCTTACATATCAGTCATAGAACATGAGATAGGGAGTGACGAGAACAGAGGATTATAATGTAGAGTGTGGGAGTTATGGAGGCAGAAGGAGCAATGCCCACACAAGCTATCTTAGCCTTTGTCCAGTCTCCAAGTCATCTGTTTGACATTGCAGAGTTTAAGAAGCTTGTTGACTATTGACTAACATGCTTTCAAAAACTATCCACTATCTGCATTCAGTGTCTTTACATAGGGAATCAAATTGGTTCCACATCTTGGTTAAGGGTAACTTGAAGGTACCTTTGATCACCAGTAACTTTATTAACCCAAAATAGCACCAAGTACTTATGCTTCACAGTAGAATGTAGTGTTACCCCATGTAAAGAATATACAGTATGCGTATCTAAGCTACCGCGCGAGATTGGAAACTTTATTTATTACTCATACTTTCACAATCTGTCAAGTGCCACCCAGAAAAATGAGTGGCTCTTGCCTACTACCCCAAGCAGAAAAAGTTCTGGTATTCAAAATTAATGCATAAAACTTATTTTGACACAGATATCTTAACGCATGGTAAAGGTTGTAGAAGTGTCTTCTAGAGCAGTGTTGTCCAAACTGGGTTACGCGTACCCCTGGGTGTATGCAACATAGATCATAGGGGTACGTGAACAAACAAGGAACACACACGCCTCACATCTTGCATTAAGTTATGTCAGTATTTTTCAAGCATTTTGTTATTAAATCATTTTTTTTATTTGAGTATCAAATTCGAATTTATTGACCAACACTCCTGCAGTGCACTCTTTTCATAGTATATTATTTGCATTATCCTATTAAAACAGTTTGTTTAGCCATGATGAACGGCGGGGGGGGGGGTACGTAACAGTACAAGAAGGTACTAAAGGGTACAGTAAGTGAAAACTTTTGGACAACACTGTTCTAGAGGTCTGATGATCTCAAGACGAGTAACTAGGATGCTAGACAGATACCCTACAAGATAGGACTGATTCAAAAAGGTGAATGACAAGACAGCCAACAAATCGTCTGCCGGCCATTGTTTAGCAGTACTATTCTACAGATAGCATGGTTATTTCATTTGAGGGATTTTATCTTGTGGTCAGAAATAGTGCAGGGACAGGGAACAACTATACTTGTATAATAGCATAGGCGTGGAGCTGGATAGTGGAAAGGCATTTTAAACTTTTTTTTTTTTTTTTTTTTTTGTATTCAGGCGTTCTTGGCTTAACATTTCCGGGTTTGCAGTGTTGCTTATTCGCACAAATGTCTGTACTAAACATCAATCAATCACTGGGCCTAAACATTTCGCGCTTGAAAATATCCCAGAGCGTTGCAGGTTTCACCACGTTGCTGAGTGCTATGAATCCATCAGAGATGGCCCCAGCAAACCACACTTCCTCAGTTTGTCAAGTGAAACGCCTTGGGTTGAACACTGGACCACCGGGGGTTTTGAAGTAGACCCGGAGGGTAGCCACGACCAATCTATGGTCGGCAACACATACCTCGGTCCTCCGGTAGACCCTGAGGTTTTGGAGGGTCTTCCAGCGTGTGATAACAAGGATGCAGTAAGAGTCCTGGGCCACATTACCCGTACTACTATACCATGCCCAGGGATGCAGGTTGAAACGCTGGTACAGGAGCCAGAAATCTTCAGTCTGTTGGACCTCTAGGAGAAGGATACAATTATCAGCTCCCGCGTCATGAGGAAAGACAGATTTATCGTAGCCAAATCGATCACAACCGGATACCGCATTGAGGTCACCCAAGAAAATGCGATTATCTCGCCGAGAACAGGTGTCTGCCACAAATGGAGTTTTGTCTCATTAAAATAGTAATGGGTAAAATCATCATACACTGTGGTAGCAGTAAAGTGGACAGTCTGTTTTTGTTTTTGTTTTCGATTTTTCTTGCCGATTTTGATCAGACTTACACCCTTTTATTTTGGACAAAATTTGCGCCTGTGAGAGTTCCCTCTCCCATAGACAGTGTTTGGAGATATCGGCATTTTGCGTTTTTTTCTTTTCTTTTTCATCTTTTCATGTTTATCTTGGTATTGACAAAATAAAGTATAAGCATATTCTTCCTATGGCATAATCTATCATCTCTCTGCATTCCGAAACATTGCGGAAATTCCCAGCACGTAACAATTTCTCAAAATTTTACGTATGTTGTGGTAGGGTCGCACTTGGCTGGGGTGTGCCGCGGCGTACATTGACCATTTCATTTTTTTTCTCTAAAATCACCCCCCCCCAAAAAAAAAAAAAATGCAGCCATTCTGATTTCATATTTGAATAGAACAAACCTTCATCTGTTGCATGGCAGTACATTTTTCGAATTCGAAATACTTATTTTTGTGAATATTTCACGTAACCGGCTTTTTGAACACCATAAAAAGGTCTTTTTTTTATATATGTCACCTTTACAAGAAGCACATGAAAATATTACAAAATCTTATTGAAACATGCAGTATTATGAATCATACTATTCAGGTACAAAAAAGCCACAATTCCTCCATTTCGGACTGAAAATGAGTGTGCTACGCGTAAAAGTGTTGAGTACGAAATATATTTTCTTCCTTTTTTACATATGCGACATAGTTGTACTTGACATAATAATCCATCATTTCCCCTCCCTGTTGCTCTAATGGGGATTTACAACATACAATACTGTTCTGAAAAATGACTGTTCTCCACGGCAACGAGTGGCAGGCACGCGACAGAAGGGGCCGCGAGCACAGGATTTTCAGGCGAAGGTCCCAGGCCTTGTAACTCTACGGGGCGAAACACCCACCTTTCACACCAACACTTCCGTGAAATTCAGATATGCAAATGCAGGGTGGTGTAAAACTATGTGTATAAGGTATATACGTATATATAGATCGTTTCCATGACATTTTATTTACACATATTGTTACTTCCGTTTGTCTGTTTGTTGTTTTTTGTTTGTTTGTTATATTTGCAGGATAATAAAAAAAATATATTTTAATTAGATTTTTACCAGAGGTGTGTTTTAACTTGACGCCATGACATTTTGGTTGGGATCTAGATCCTGATTTAGATCCATGATTTTTTTTCTACAGCAAGCATTGATTTCTAACTCAAAATGTTATAGATAGATTTTAACGACATTTATTTATTTATTTATTTTACCCGAGGTGTGGCTTAGCTTAACGTATATTCCATAAAAAATGGTTTTAGGGATAAACATTTTATATATAAAATTAATATTGCTAACTGATACTTAGATATATTCTCGGTTACCTACAGTATAGATATGCAATGCGCAACATATTGAAGGACTGGACTTTTCTCTACATAAAATTCAGTCTTCCTTTAGATTATTTGCTTGTTGCAGCTAGTTTAGTATGGTTGATTTCTCTATTAGGACATAGTCATAAACTAAGTTACCATAAAATTGTTATATATATATATATATATATATATATATATATATATATATATATATATATATATATATATATATGTATATGTATGTATATATATTCATATATATATATATATATATATATATATATATATTCATATATATATATATATATATATATATACATATATATATATATATATGTATATATATATTTATATATATATATATATGAATATGTATATATATATATATATATATAAATATATATATATATATATTATATATATATACATATTCATATATATATATATATATATATAAATATATATATATACATATTCATATATATATACATATATATATATATATATATATATATATATATATATATATATATACATATTCATATATATATATATATATATATATATATACATATATATATGTATATATATATATATATTCATATATATATGTATATATATATATATATATATATATATATATATATATATATATATATATATATGCATGTATCACATGAATTTTGTTACGTAGTGCAAATGATTGTCACAATGATGTCAAAATCTGATAAGTGTGTTGCAATCTCCAGCGAAGTTTTGGACCGACAACTGTAAGGCTTGCTAAGCCTCGGTTCCGCCCGGCTGCACTTCCACTGCACGGCGTCTCTGGGCAAAATCCGCCAAAAACTCACGAGCGACGCAGGTTCCTCTTGCGAAGCTTTGAGCCGGCAGACCGCTCGGAAGCACACGCGACGCCTCTGATCATGCTCAAGACGCTCGTCGCCCTTGCTTCCGACGCCAGGAACTCGCAGGTCAGACGTGCGCAGTTTTACTTTTCGTGGAAATGGAACCGTTTGTCCAAGACGCCGCAAGGTGGACGCCACTCGATCGCGTTTACCGCGAGGACGAATAAGACGGACGCTCCACAACGAACGAAATAAGCAGGACGTCCGAGCACAGCTGAGGCATAGAAAGGTGTGCCTCGCCTGCGGGTTTCACTCACGAAAGGAAGCACATGTCTCTCCTTCCTCACGAAGTAAACACGCTTGTCTCTCCCTCACTCACGAAGGAAACACGCTTGTCTCTCCCTCACTTATGAAAGGAAGCACATGTCTTTCCCTCACTCATGAAAGGAAGCACATGTCTTTCCCTCACTCATGAAAGAAAGAAGACATCTCCCTCACTCCTAAAAGGATTTGCATGTCTTTCCCTCATTGGCGAAGGGAATACACATGTCTCTCCCTCACTCACTCATGAAACACATGTCTCTCCCTCCCTCATGAAAGGAACTGTATGCCTCTCCCTTATAAATGAGCACACGTCTCTACCTCACTCATGAAAGAAATACACGTCTCTCCCTCACTCGTGAAAAGGTTACATACGTCTCTCCCTCACTCATGAAAGCATTTTACATGCCTCGTCACTCATAAAAGATTCACACATGCCTGTCCCTCATTCATGAAAGTAATGCATACCTCTTCTACTCACACTCATTCCCCCCCTATAAGTCTCAAGTCTAAGGCTGCGTTCACACTAGTGACATGCTGTTTGGAGACAAATTGGGAACAGTGTGGGGGATACAATAGGAGACATTCGGATACAAATCTCCTGATATGTATGGGGCATATCTGTTACACTGTTGAGAGACATGTCGACAACAAGAGTCAACTTGGTGAAACTGTCCACACCATGTTGGTCTGTTGGTTGGTGGGAGGTCTCTGACGACATCACCTCGTCCACACCAGGATTACTGACGTCGCCCAACAAAGCCGTACCAACATGTCTACTGCGATGTTCCTCAACGACTTGTTACCCAACTTGTTAGTCTTAAATGTTCCCACCGTGTTTTGTCACTGGTGTGGGCACAGCCTTAGGTTTGGCACATCCCATTGCCAGAGGGACTGGGGGAAGGAGTGCCAAGGAGCATACGAATGGCGCTTTTGGGATAGAAGATGGAGGTCGAACGGCCAGTTTCGGTTTATAAATAGGGTTACTATTATTGTTATTATTGCTATTATTTTTATTACTGTTATTCCTATTTTTTATGATGAAATACATTCTGTCTTTATATGCGTGCACTCAACGCCAAAAATCTACAAAGCACATACGGCGACACTACGGCAATTGCGTCCAAACGAGCCTTGAAACTGAGATGTAAGATTAACGCACGGGCGTCACACGTTCGCCGGGCAGTCCTCTCTACTCGTGTCGGAAGTGTGTCTGTCGTGCAGCTGTCGCAAGACTGTCGTACTTCTTCCTTATTACCTCTACGAGGCACGCACGTGCTTGGTTACATGAATGTTGCTGCGAGTTCCTTATGTCACCCTGAAGGGCAGCACGACACGATTACGTTGCTCTTGCTCCTGCCTTTTTTATTTGTTTTTACCTCCACGTCCTCCACTACTCTCACCCTCGGCAAAAAAAACGCAGAGAACGCACGATTTAAAAACCTGAGCGTCCGGTTGTGACCGAGGCTTAGCAATACGGAGCGCGGACGACGCTGTTGCCATGGGGACGGTCTCTGAAAGTCGTTCGGGATAACAAGCGCAATTCATGGCGTTTCTTTTACTTCTTCCCAAGCGAGTTCTCTGCTTAAAACATCGGTCTATCCTTGTTTTTAGAATTTGAAGAGCTCGTGATCCGTGCCGTCGGCACAACATAGTAGGCTTACAACGACACGCTTTCCGTCTTTAGTGATAAAGGGAGATGCGAAATTGAGCAGAAGCTAGATCACTTTCAGTCAGCCTGACCTTCATGTGCGCTCTTGATTTTCGAGGACACACAAATTTTTTTTTTTCATGTTTTTCACAATAGTAATTCCATATATATATATATATATATATATATATATATATATATATATATATATTTTAATGAATCACCTGATGTGTTATTTACAGGAGTGATGAAATTGAATTAGGAGGTAGATTCTAACTAAATTTATTAAACGCGCCTTGAAACGTATTCAGCAGAAAATTTCTCATTAACCCAACGGTCTGTAACGTTTTGTAGTATGGTGCAGTATATAGTTTCAAGGCGTCAGACTTACAGTGTTAACAATAATGCAAAGAGGTATTTTCAGGTTAATACATTTTTGCGTCATATTCATCGATACGAGAATATTTTCCTGTGAATCTTAGCTTATGGTGACAGTTTTCTCCTTGGTCAAAAATATCTGCAAGGTCAATAGATTTTGTATTTTGTTTCCGATTCTTCTAAATATTTGCACACAAGAGCACATAGTTTTGTCTAGCTTTTGTTAACAAATCTCGCCATGCTTACTTTAAATCAGTGTTTTTTATTTTGTTATTACCTTTCAATGTATCTGTGATAACATAGTTGTTGTTTTTTTTCAAATGCCATACTTCCCTCTAAAACAGAAAGAAAAAAATGTGATTTTCCTCATAACCCTCATATTCATAATAGACAACTTTTATACTCATTACAGGGAAGACACAGGATCTGTCTTTGAAGTATGGCGACTGCATATCACATGACGCCTTATAACCGACTCTTCGACAACACGGGCGGAGTGACAGCCATCGCCGTGCATGGTTCCTCCGCCAAGGCAGCCAGAGAGAGCTTCAGGGACGTGTCATGCAGTCAGGCACTACGGGTTAGGCGTTTCGGAGACGTCGTTCCAATGAAAAAGAAAGAAATAGAGTAATTCCCTTCTAAGCAATGGTTTAGTTCTTGCTGTTACACACACACACACGTACATATAAATAAATAAATAAATAAATATATACATATATATATATATATATTTATATTTATATATTTATAATATATATATATATATATATATATATATATATTTATATTCATATATTTATTATATATATATATATATATATATATATATATATATATATATACATACATATATATATATATATATATATATATATATATATATATATTTATATTATATATTTATGATATATATATATATATATTTATAATATATATATATATATAATATAATATAATATATATATAATATAAATATATAATATATATATATATATGTATATATATATATATATATATATATATATATATATATATATATATATATATATATATATATATATATACGTGTGTGCGTGTGAGTACGTGCGTGTGTGTGTGTGTATGTGTGTACATGCGTGCATGTGTGTGTGTGTATGCGTGCGTGTGTGTGTGTGTGCGTGCGTGCGTGCGTGTGTGTGTGTGTGTGTGTACATATATATATATATATATATATATATATATATATATATATACATTATATACATATATATATATATATATCATATATATATATTTATTTATATATATATGCATTATATATATACATGCGGGGCAGCGTCGGCGGGGGTGGCGTCCACCCGGAGTGACTGCCTGAGGGTTAACCTCAGGCGGGAAGTCAGGGTGAGGGCTTGGAACGTCCGCTCTTTGCGTCAGGATGATCGTTTGCCCCTGCTATCAAGGGAACTGGGGAGGCTGAGAGTTGGGGTGGCTGCTCTCTCGGAGGTGAGAAGACCTGGCAGCGGCACGATCAGTGTAGGTGGCTACATCTATTACTGGTCAGGCCGCAGCGATGGTCACCATCTTCAGGGAGTAGCCATAGCTATCTCCAGTAGGCTCCAGCCCTCGGTGGTAGAGGTCACTCCAGTCGATGAGCGTATAATGGTAATGAGACTGAAGCTGTCATTTGGCTTCATGTCTCTTATTGCTGTGTACGCTCCTACCGATATTTGTAAACTCGACGTAAAGAGATGTTCTACGCCAAACTTGCATCTGTGACAGACAGTTGTCCCTGGCGAGATATTCGTATTGTTCTGGGTGACTTAAATACGGTATCTGGCTGCAATCGAGCTGGCTATGAGATGTCTATCGGTCCTCATGTTCGAGAGTTGATACCGGCAGTGAGAATTCCCTCCTTTTCCGGGATTTTGCAAGATCCCAGAAATTAAGGATTTCAGGCTCCTGGTAGCAATGCCCAGACCCACATTGTTGGACATGGAACAGTGATGCGGGTAATGCAGACAAGGAGGTCGACCACATTCTCGTTAGCACTCGTTGGAGGATCCTCCAAAACTGCAGTGTGTATAGGAGTGCCGAGTTCTGTGTTACTGACCATAGATTGGTTGTGGCTACCCTCCGGGTTCACTTCAAAACTCCCCAGCGGCCCAATGACCACCCTAGGGTGTTTCATTGGGACAGGCTGAAGGAGAAGGAGTGTGCTCGGGGGTTTGCTGAGACAATCTCTGATCGCTTCACTGCTCGTCAATCTGTTGGACCCTGTACTTCTGTGGGACACCTTCAAGCCCAAGAATCGTAGAGAACGGCCGAGGGCAAGACAGAATTTAATCTCTCAGGAGACGCTGGAAGCCACAGATGCTTGCCGTGCAGCTCGTCTGTCAGGGGATTGGGATTTGCACTGTTCTCAGGAGCGCAGAACTCGGTCTCTGTTAAAAAGGAACAAGGAACAGTTTATCAGGAGTCCTGCTAAGGAGGTCGAAGGCCATTTCTTAGTAAATGACCTTCGTTCTGTATACCAAGCCCTGAGAAAACTGAATTCCAAGCCCTCTTCACAGGTGACTGCAGTTCGCTTACTAGGTGGCCAGATCGTCTCAGATCCTGTTGCAGTGCGGGAACGTTGGGCTAAATATTTTGAGCAGTTGTATCAGGTTGACCCACCAACAATTAACTTGGATACGGGTAGTGCCGTGATTCCGCTGCCGGATCCACCCATTAGCGAGGACCCACCCTCCCTAACTGAAGTTGGGGAGGCGATCAAGTTGAAGAGTGGTAAAGCAGCAGGTATTTGCGGCATCCCAGCTGAACTGTTAAAGGCTCGTGGTGAACCTATAGCATGGGGATTGCATGCTGTCCTGGCTGCTATCTGGCGGTCCGGTACCGTTCCCCCTGAGCTGTTGAGGGGTGTGGTCATCCCTCTCTGGAAGGGGATGGGGGACTGATGGGATTGCAGCAATCACCGCAGCATCACACTGCTCAGTGTACCAGGCAAGGCTCTTGCCCGCAGACTTCTGAGGTGTATTAGAGACCATCTACTGAGTCATCAGAGGCCAGAGCAATCTGGATTCACTCCTGGTAAATCTACAATAGACTATCCTATTGAGTCAATGTAGAACGCCGTTGTGAGTTCGGACATGGGATGCTTGCAGCCTACATCGACCTCAAGAAGGTGTTCGATACAGTGCATCGGGAATCACTCTGGGAGATCCTGAGACTGGGAAGAATTCCAACAAGGATTATTGAACTAATAGCAAACCTGTATACTGGTACTGAAAGTGCTATAAAGTGTGGTGTGGGCCTGTCGAGCTTCTTTCCTGTCAGTTCAGGAGTGAGGCAAGGCTGTGTTCTTGCACCAACACTTTTCAATACTTGCATGGACTGGATACTAAGCAGAGCTACTGTTCAAATCATTGTGGAGCAACACTGGGCAATGTTAAGGTTACAGACCTTGACTTTGCTGATGATGTTGCTATTCTATATGAGTCTTTGGAAACCCTAGTGGTGGTTCTCAATGCATTTAGTAATGAAGTGAAGCCCTTGGGTCTAGAGGTCTCCTGGACCAAGACCAAGATCCAGGACTTTGGGGACTTGCTTGGAGAACCTGTTCGGTCGCTACGTGCTTGCGGCGAGGACATTGAAGTCACAGAGAGCTTTACATACCTTGGTGGTGCAGTTCATAACTCTGGGCTGTCAGACCAGGAAGTCAGTAGGCGGATTGGCAAGGCAGCAGGGGTCATGAACTCTCTTGACAAGAGTATTGATAGATGCCGGTACCTGTGCAGAAGGACCAAGCTACGGGTTTTCAGGGCCCTGATAATGCCAGGTTTGCTATACGGTAGTGAAACCTGGACATTATCAAGTGCCCTGAAGTCTCGTCTTGATGCCTTTTGTAATAGGTCTTTGCGCCGGATCATGGGGTACTGTTGGCGGGACCATGTGTCTAACCAACGGTTGCACCGTGAGAATGGCACAGGACCTGTTACCTGCACAATCCTGGATCGCCAACTCAGGCTATGTGGCCACTTGGCTCGCTTTCCACAGGCTGATCCTGCCCATCAGGTTGTCTCTGTAAGAGACAACCCTGGGTGGAGGAGGCCTGTGGCTTGCCATGAGGGATCCCAAAAGGTGGACGCGGCTATGCGCCCCCGTCGGTGTTAGCTCCTAATGATGATGATATACATACATGCATATATATACATACATTTATATATATATATATATATATATATATATATATATATATATATATATATATATATATATATATATATATATATATATATATATATATGTGTGTGTGTGTGTGTGTGTGTGTGTGTATAATATATATTATATATATATGTGTTTATATTTATTTATATATATATATATATATATATCTATATTTGCACACATGTATACACACACACACACACACACACACACACACACACGCAAACACACACAAACACACATACACACACACACACACACACACACACACACACACACACACACACACACACACAGACACACACACACACACGCAAACACACACACACACACACACACATATATATATATATATATATATATATGTATATATATATGTATATATATATATATATATATATATATATATATATATATATATATATATATATATATATATATATATATATATATATATATATATATATATATATATATATAAACACACACACACACACACACACACACACACACACACACACACACACACACACACACACACACACACACGCACACACACACACACACACACACACATATATATATATATATATATATATATATATATATATATATATATATATATATATATATATATATATATATATATATATATATATGTTTGTATATATATGGGTGTGTGTGCACATACACACATACACAAACAAACCTCGAGACCGATCATTATACTGCCAACCAAAACAAACAAAACAGCAAAGACGTCTTTTGAATACAAGCTTTATTATTATTTGAGACACGACACGCACATGTCCCTATAAACAAAAACAAATTAAAAAAAATTAAATATTTACTCGACGTACAACAACACCCCACAAGGACGAGAGTGTAGAGGGCGAGGGAGGGAAAGGAATTTATATAGGGGCGAAGCGGAAGGCGACAGCACCCATTGTCAGCGCGATGAAGAGCCTCCTGTGTTGCCTCCTCTGCATTGCTGTTGGGTAAGAAGGGCGAGTTGTAATGTTAATGGTTGGAAGAAATATCTACGCTGCTTATAATTAATTTGGTATTGGATGTATGTACTTTTTTATTTCTTTATTCATTATTATTATAATTATTGCAGTGTTATTAGAACTAACCCCAAACCTTTTGCTTGATGGCTAAAGCTCCCGAATCTCTTTCGCACAGCGTGCAAGGCTGGGTGATGCCTTACGGGCCGCGCCCGATGGGTCCTGCGCCGTTATTCGAGCCCTGGTGGTCGATGGGTGTGCATCCTCCCTCGTGGATGCTGGGGCCGCGGTCGCCCTGGTGGCAAGAGGGGCTGTGGGAGATGTCCTTCAACGTGGGCTGCACGCCCTTGATTATCGCTCAGTTAGCTTGCAAGCACGGGACCTACGTGGACTCGGAGAATAAATGCAAATGCTCTGCGGTAAGGGTTTAAGGGGCTCTGTGTTGGGGCTCATAATGGACCCGAGTACAAACTTTTGAGGGCTTTGCGATAATTTTTTTATGGGCGTTGTAGGGAAAAAATCCTTAAGCTTAAGCTGCTTGATTATTTGAAATCAAACGAAATTCAAAGTTTTTACTCAGTACAAGCCAAACATAAAAAATGGCAACTCACTCCAGACTCTGGAGTGCTCACGTCCATTATAATTGTGTATAATTATCTATATTATCATTGCTCTTATTATCAGTTATGTGAATGCAGTCTGCAGTAATATAAACATTATCATCATTATTGCTATTATCCTCACCACCATTATTAATACTTCACCGTTTTTCACCAACCTTCCATCACTTTCCTAGTCCTCAAAGCCCCACACACTGTACCAATGATTTCCTGCCTCCCAGGGGTTGAACCAGATCTGCGTCAAAAGTGACCAGGACACACGCAGATGCGCCGCGAATCTCGAGTGCTCCTCCAAGACGGGCAGATGCGTCCCGGTCGCCGAGGAGAAGAAGAAGAAGAAAGAATGAACTTGTACATGAATGGATTCCTATAGCAACTGCTGAATAAAGTGACGGAAACAATGTTCTGTTTTGTCTTGGCTTACCGAATGATTATACCGTATTCATGTTGGCAGAAGAAAAAGTATGAATGAGAATGAATATTTTCACAATACAGGAGACGTATTTGACCGGTTTCATGTATTTCTGACGAGGATATATTCGAAATCGGTCAAATATCTCTTGTAATTTTTTTATACATTTTCATTCATACATTTTAAACATACGTAGAAGTATAGTTACCATCTCACGAACACTAGATATTAATACGTCAGAACACACACATTGCATACATATATATACAATTAGCAGATAAAGTCTATTGTTTATTCTAAAAAGTCATTTTTAACGCACAACCAATATGAAGAGTGCATACACTCAGGAAATAAAAAATCTGTGATTTGTACATGCTTACAAATACTGTGATTTGTATATGTTTGCGTCATATTGTAGTTGTCATTAGTTTAATACTGTTATTACTATTATTGATATTATCAATATTGATTTGTTATTACC
>NC_091567.1:15025166-15027666 GCF_042767895.1 Penaeus vannamei
TATATATATACATATATATATATATATATATATATATATATATATATATGATATATATGATATATATATTCACACACACACAGATATAGATATAGATATAGACACAGATATATAGATATAGATAGATATAAATGCGTGTGTGTGTGAATATACATACATACATACATACATACACACACATATATATATATATATATATATATATATATATATATATATATACACACACACATATATATATATATATATATATATATATATATATATATATATATATATATATATATATATATATATATATATATATATAATATATGTAGTAAAGGATTTTTACCCTATTATTCCTAATTTATCCTATTTTCTAATCTATTTTATTTTTCATATTTTTTCGACAAGCTTCTAGAAGCGTGGGGACTGCTGGAACACGTTGCCACGACAATGGATATTTACTTTACTGTTGCTCTATTTACTTTACGGTTAGATATCGGTGGTATTTATATCTTTTGTCAGATTGTCCTTTCAACATAAGTATTTAGTTAGTAGCGCTGCCACCATCCAGGTTTTGATTTAAACTAGGAGGCCCCAAGTATTATATCAATTTGGTAGCTTAACCTAACGGTCTTTAAGGCTCGTGGGGTGGGAATGAATCCGTTCCTTTGTTAAGTGTGTTAAATTGCAATGGTAATGGAAACATTTGTAACCCTTAATATTTTATTCAATAACTAAACAATTAGAAACGCATATTATTCTTTATATCTTAGTAGTACACATAATAATTAACATAAGTAATATCATCAAATAATGCAATTCATATCTAAAGTTCATTTCTACATACCTTCCTTTTTCATATAAACTAGAAATCAATGACATTTAAATAAACATAATAAATAAAAATATATGCGAGACGAAATCGAGACCCTCACATCCAGTCTAACCGTGTTCTTCCCATGATTTTACCTATGACATGAATCAGTCATTCCCTTCCTTTCATCTTGCAATTTTCCTCAATACACTTCCCTCTAATAAGTAATATCCTTCTCTGTCCAGTCATTGATATCCTCTGGAACTGTTACCTGCGACTACTTCTATTCCTGTCCCCAGGGACCATTAAAATAACTAAAAGAATAACAAGTATGTCCCCTAGCAACAAGGCATTATGGCGGTTGTTCTTCTTGCTGTTTCTCAACCATTTCTCCACTAGACAAGTTAGAATTCATCTGAATTATCACAAATCGATACAAAGAGGTTTAACAATTACGTTAATAAACTTGTTAAGCACTGCAATCTATTATATGAGGGTAAAAATGTAATTTTAAGAACTAGCACTCAGCTTACATGGAGAGAGTTAGAATACGTCTGGCGAGAAATCGTTAAAAAACGAATTCATTGCTTACCCCAAATAAATTCATCATCATCATGGGGGCTGACGCCGACGGGGGCGCATAGCCGCATCCACCCTTTCGCTTCCACCTACGAGGATCCCTCATGGCTAGACGTCAGGCAGGGACTCGGCCCATCTCTATTTCTTCACGGTAGGTTTGGTCGACCTGCCCAAGCCACGGCTTCCTCGGTTGTCCCACAGGCCTCCTCCACCCAGGGTTGTCTTGAACAGAGACGACCTGATGGGCAGGATCATCCAGAGGAAAGCGAGCCAGGCGGCCCTATAGCCTGAGTTGGCGAGCACGGATTGTGCAGATAACAGGTCCTGTGCCAGTCTCACAGTGCAACCGTTGGTTGGACACATGGTCCCGCCAACAGTACCCCATGATCTGGCACAAGGACCTATTACAAAAGGCTTCAAGATGAGCCTCCAAGGCACAGGACAATGTCCATGTTTCACTACTGTATAGCAAAACTGATATTATCAGGGCCCTGAAAACCCGTAGCTTGGTCCTTCTGCACAGGTACCGACATCTCCAAATACTCTTGTTGAGAGAGTTCATGACCCCTGCCGCCAGGCCAATCCGTCTGCTGACTTCCTGGTCTGACAGCCCAGAGTTATGAACTGCACTACCAAGGTATGTAAAGCTCTCTGTGACTTCAATGTCCTCGCCGCAAGCACGTACCGACTGAACAGGTTCTCCTAACAAGTCCCCAAATTCCTGGACCTTGGTCTTGGTCCAGGAGACCTCTAGACCCAAGGGCTTCGCTTCATTGCTAAATGCATCGAGAGCCACCACTAGGGTTTCCAAAGACTAAGATAGAATGGCAACGTCATCAGCAAAGTCAAGGTCTGTAACCTTGATATTGCCCAGTGTTGCTCCACAATGACTTTGAACAGTAGCTCTGCCCAGTATCCAGTCCATGCAAGTGTTGAAAAGAGTTGGTGCAAGGACACAGCCTTGCCTCACTCCTGAACTAACAGGAAAGAAGCTCGACAGGCCCCCACCACACTTTACAGCACTTTCAGTACTAGTATACAGACTTGCAATAATCCTTGTTGGAATTCCTCTCAGCCTCAGGATCTCCTAAAGTGACTCCCGATGCACCATATCGAACG
>NC_091567.1:15054465-15056916 GCF_042767895.1 Penaeus vannamei
ACTCCCCAGTGGCCCAATGACCACCCTAGGGTGTTTCATCTGGACAGGCTGAAGGAGAGGAAGTATGCTTGGAGGTTTGCTGAGACAATCTCTGATTGGTTCACACCGCTTGACAATCTGACGGACCCTGTACTTCTGTGGGACACCTTTAAGCGTGAAACGCTTGATGCAGCCCAAGAATCGATTGGAGAACACCCGAGAGCAAGACAGAATTCAATCTCTCAGGAGACACTGGAAGCCACTGATGCTTGTCGTGCGGCTCATCTGGCAGGGGATCGGGATTTGCACCGTTCTCAGGTGCACAGAACTCGGTCTCTGTTAAGAAGGGACAAGGAACAGTTTATTAGGAATCTTGCTGAGGAGGTTGAAGGCCATTTCTTAGTAAATGACTTTCGTCCTGCATACCAAGCCCTGAGAAAACTGAACTCCAAGCCCTCTTCACAGGTGACTGCAGTTCGCTTAGTAGGTGGCCAGATTATCTCAGATCCTGTTGCGGTGAGGGAGCGTTGGGCTGAATACTTTGAGCAGTTGTATCAGGTTGACCTTCCAACAGTTAACTTGGATGGGGGTAGTGCCGTGATTCCGCTGCCGGACCCACCCATTAGCGAGGACCCTCCCTCCCTAGCTGAGGTTAGGAAGGCGATTTCCAAGCTGAAGAGTGATAAAGCAGCGGGTATTTGCGGCATCCCAGCTGAACTATTAAAGGCTGGTGGTGAATCTATGGTGCAGGGATTGCATGCTGTCCTGACTGCCATTTGGCAGTCCGGTAACGTTCCCTCTGACCTGTTGAGGGGTGTGGTCATCCCTCTCTGGAAGGGGAAGGGGAACCGATGAGACTGCAGCAATCACCGCGGCATCACACTGCTCAGTGTACCAGGCAAGGTTCTTGCCCGCATCCTTCTGAGGCGTATCAGAGACCATCTACTAATGCATCAGAGGCCAGAGCAATCCAGAATCACTCCTGGTAAGTCAACCATAGACTGTATCCTTGCGCTTCGAGTCATTGTAGAGCGCCGTCGTGAGTTCGGACATGGGTTACTTGTAGCCTACATCGACCTCAAGAAGGCGTTCGATACAGTACATCGGGAATCACTCTGGGAGATCCTGAGACTTAGAGGAATTCCAACAAGGATTATTGAACTAATAGCGAACCTATATACTGGTACTGAAAGTGCTGTAAAGTGTGGTGGGGGCCTGTTGAGCTTCTTTCATGTCAGTTCAGGAGTGAGGCAAGGCTGTGTTCTTGCACCAACCCTTTTCAACACTTGCATGGACTGGATACTAGGCAGAGCTACTGTTCAAAATCATTGTGGAGCAACACTGGGTAATATTAAAGTTACAGACCTTGATTTTGCCGATGATGTTGCAATTCTATTTGAGTCTTTGGAAACCTTAGTGGTGGCCCTCGATGCATTTAGTAATGAAGTGAAGCCCTTGGGTCTAGAGGTCTCCTGGGCCAAGACCAAGATCCAGGACTTTGGGGACTTACTAGGAGAACCTGTTCAGTCGCTACGTGCTTGCGGCGAGGACATTGAGGTCACAGAGAGCTTTACATACCTTGGTAGTACAGTTCATAACTCTGGGCTGTCAGACCAGGAAGTCAGTAGACGGATTGGCATGGCAGCAGGGGTCATGAACTCTCTCGACAAGAGTATTTGGAAATGCCGGTACCTGTGCAGAAGGACCAAGCTACGGGTTTTCAGGGCCCTGGTAATGCCAGTTTTGCTATACGGTAGTGAAACCTGGACATTATCCAGTGCACTGGAGTCCCGTCTTGACGCCTTTTGTAATAGGTCCTTGCGCCGGATCATGGGGTAATGTTGGCGGGACCAGTCTCACGGCTGCACCATGAGACTGGCACAGGACCTGTTACCTGCACAATCCGGGATCGCCAACTCAGGCTATATGGCCACCTGGCTCGCTTTCCACAGGCTGATCCTGCCCATCAGGTTGTCTCTATAAGAGACAACCCTGGGTGGAGGAGGCCTGTGGGACGACCCAGGAGGTCGTGGCTTGGGCAGATCTATCAAACCTGTCGGGAAGAGCTCGAGGTGGGCCGAGCCCCTGCCTGGCGACTTGCCATGAGGGATCCCAAAAGGTGGAAGCATAAGGTGGACGCGGCTATGCGCCCCCGTCGGCGTTAGCTCCGGATGATGATGATGATGATGATGATACATATACATATCTATCTATCTATCTATCTATCTATCTATCTATCTATCTATCTATCTATCTATCTATCTATCTATCTATCTATCTATCTATGTATCTATAATTATATATATATACATATATTTATATATATATATATATATATATATATATATATATATGTATATATATATTATCTATCTATATATATATATATATATATATATATATATATATTAATATATACATAAATACACACGCACACACACACACGCACACACACACACGCACACACACACA
>NC_091567.1:15057416-15062416 GCF_042767895.1 Penaeus vannamei
CCGTTTATTATTAATGCCTTCTTATTAATAACCTTGCCTGACTGTATACCCAAATGTGCTGTTTAACAATTTCTTTGCTCCTCTAAATCACATGTCGTGCCATAGACAAGCTCTCTGTGTGCCAAGTCTCGCACTCGTGCCAAAGATTGCCGACTTCTGATATATACATACATATATATATATATATATATATATATATATATATATACATATATATATGTATATATATATATATATGTATATATATATATATATATATATATATATATATATATATATATATAGATATATGTGTGTGTGTGTGTGTGTGTGTGTGTGTGTGTGTGTGTGTGTGTGTGTGTGTGTGTGTGTGTGTGTGTGTGTGTGTGTATCTATATTCATATACATATATATATATATATGTGTATCTATATATATTTATATGTATATATATGTATGTATGTATGTATATATATATATATATATATATATATGTATATATATGATATATATATATATATATATACATATATATATATATATATATATATATATATATATATATATATATATATATATATATATATACATATTTAAATACACACAGACACACGCACACACACACACACACACACACGCACACACACACATATGTGTATATATATATATATATATATATATATATATATATATATATATATATATATATATATATATATATATATATATATATGTGTGTGTGTGTGTGTGTGTGTGTGTGTGTGTGTGTGTGTGTGTGTGTGTGTGTGTGTGTGTGTGTGTGTGTGTGTGTGTGTGTGTATAGAGATATATAGATAGATGACTTACGTGGACCCTTTAAACTAACAGGAATGCTAGAAAGTGCTAACTAGGAAATAGGATCCCTTACTGTGTTAGATAAGTTCATCGGGTGCCAAAATATTCAGAATTAGTGAAAAGAAAATAATAATAATAATCTCCCCCCAGAAAAGTCTACCAAAATAAGAAATCATTAGGAAATGATAAACAACACCTGTGCCACAGGTCGCCGAGTAACAGTGCCAACCCCGCGGGCATTACAGTTTCCACTCAAGTAGATTTGCTAAGGAACAGTCAACCGGCCAGTATGGAAGTACAGTACATTACAAAATCAGGTAGGTTTAAAAATGGTTCCCATAAAACGTAAAGTACCATCTGCCATTCGGTAGAAGAAACGGCAGATAAACCAAGTATTAGTGAAACGTAATTCAAGCCAGACGCCGACCCCAAGACCTGTGGTCAGGCGAGGGCGCTCCCCGTTAGGCTTAACAACAGCTAAGGAATGCGACGCCGCTCCGAAAAATTGCCAGATACAAAATCACCCTTATAACTCCCTTTTATCCCAAACCCCATCCTTACCCACTCCAATATCATCCCAAATCCTCTCACACCACCCACATCCCTCCCTCAATCCCAATGCTGCAACCCTACAATTGAAGGACATATAATGCATGGGCTCTTTATAATGGAGTGCGTGTGTGCGCCCATGCGGACACTGTTCATACACTCGTGCGCGAGTATGAGCGCATATGCACGAAAGTGCGCAGGTGTATATGTGCACATGCACATGGGCACATATGTGTACAGGTTCATGTGAGTGTACACGCGCTTAAATCCATGCGCGGATAAATGGGTACGCATGCTGCTGTTAGTCTATGTATGGCTATATGCTTCCATATAGCTTTGTGATAGAGTACAATAGGTAGGGGTATGTCCCCGTGCTTATACATAAGGGTATACATGGGTTTAAAGGCGTAGTTATGGTGTATGGCATATGGTGTATATATTCATGTATGAATGTGTACATATATGTGTGTATATATGCATGTATGTATATGTGTATATAGTTATATATAATGTTCGTGTATGTGTATGTATGGGTGTATGTATATGTAGACATATGTAGGTATGGGTATTTATATGTGTATATGTATATGCATACGTATATATGTTTGTATGCATATGCGTAGGAAGATGTATAAATAAATAAGTATATGTATGTATGTACGTATGGCTGTGCGTAAAGGTGGTTATATGTAAAGCAAGTACATGTGTATACACATATATATGGGGGGGGCACTAGTGTATGTTTGCAAATGTATGTGGTCATACATGGATAGATATATGCGTATGTATAGTGATATGTCGGTTTGCGAGGTATGCATAAAGGGGTGTTCGCATATACACGGGTGAGTATACACTCATGTATACTCACTCACTTATCTGTAACATATAACAAGCGCTTAAAGGGACAGGAGATGCGAACATATGCCTAGGTTGGAGTATGGTGGGCAGGTGTGTAGTTATTTATAACGTAGTAATATATACCTATATCCATAAGTATAGATACAAATATATAGGTGTGTGCTCATATATGCATATGCGCGGGAGCGAGCATGTGCGTGGTATTTAGAGCATGTGCGGGAATAAATGGGTCTGCATCAGGTGCACATACGCACAAGTGAAGTTAGTAAATAAAATAAAATCACACATATATGCACTTCTGATACTTAACCCCAGCTCACGGGAGTACACTCTGGTGTAGTGAGCAGGCCGTGCATTGCCGTTCCTGAGTCCACACGAAGTAGGACCAAACCTGCTGGTGGGACTTATCAATGGCATTCCGGCTAAATTACTCCCCTCCCACCAAGATACACCTAAGCCAGTAGGTGGGAGGTAAATCGGCTGTCCACCTCCATGAAAACACACACACAACAACGGCCCTCATTCCCCGGAGGCGAAGGAGCCCCTGGTTACGGCGGCGATCAGGATCGCTCCGGAGCAGGGAGTGCTAAAAATATCCGGGTACAGACAGGCCGCTCCACGTTGATGAACCTTGGCACATACAATATAAGGACCATGAGAACTGAATCCGACTTACTAGCTTTACTGGAGGAACTCTCTTCCATTAAATGGAATGTAGTAGGACTCTGCAAAGTTAGAAGACTAGGCGAAGGACAGAAGATAATAAATGGACACATGCTCTATTGGAGAGGTAAACCTCAGGGTAGCAAACAGGAATTAGGGGTAGGGTCCATAATACACAAACGCTTAGAAAAGAACATCGTGGAATTCTATAGTGTAAGCGAAAGAGTGGCTTCAGTAACGATAAAACTAAACAATAGGTACAACTTAAAAATCATTCGACTATGCTCCAACCTGCAGCCACTGAGATGAAGAAATAGAGATCTTCTATGAATATATTCATTTAGCCAGCGAGAGAACAAAAACCCATTTCACAATAATTATGGGGGATTTTAATGCCAAAATTGGTAAAAAGACAGAGGGCGAAACCGTAGTAGGGAACCATGGATTAGGCACAAGGAACGAGAGGGGGAACGTGCTAGTCGACTCTGCGGAGGCTCGATCACTCAGTATCATGAATACATTCTTCGAAAAAAGACTAGAACGGAAGTGAACATGTAAGACGCCTTCTGACGTCAAAAATGAAATTGACTTCATAATTTCAAATAGGCGCGTTATCAACAAAGTAAATGTTGGCAGCGACCATAGAATGGTGAGAAGCGAAATTAAAATACACTTCAGAAGGGAAAGGAACAAACTAATGTGTAAACCACAGCCAAACTTAGCCAACTTGAAGATCAGAGCAACAGACTTTAGCCTAAACATCCAAAACAGAAATTCACTTCTCCGCAACGAAGATCTCAACATCGATCAAATTAATAAATAGTTCAATGACATAATAAAGGAAGCTGATCTTGAAGTAGGCGGCAAGAACGACAAACAAAGCTCCAGCAAGCTCTCGGTAGAAACTAAACAGCTTATGCAAAAACGTAGAGACATGAAAGTATCATCAAACAGGGACAAGATAGAATTAGTTGAACTAACAAAGACCATAAATAAAAAGAAGAGGGAAAATGTACGGAAATTCAATACTCAAATAATAAATGAAGCAGTGATTTCAGGTACCAGCATGAAAGCAGCTAAAATAAGACTAGGAATAGGGAGAAATAAAATGTATGTAATTAAGAAACCAGACGGAGAAGTAATATATAACAAGAACGAAATCATCAAAGTAGTGGAAGACTTTTACAGGGATCTAGACAACTCAAACGAACAGCCACAAATAGAAGCAAACGCGGTAACTAGAGACGTACCTAATATCACAAAAGAGGAAATAAAAAGAGCACTTAAAGGCATGAGGAGAGGGAAAACACCAGGCGAAAACAGAATTAGTACAGACCTTATATTAGATGCAGAGAAAAAGTAAACGAATATAGGAAACCCATGTGTATGGCATTCATCGATTATGAAAAGGCATTTGACTCTACAAATACCAGCAGTATTAGGTGCTATTCGACAACAGGGAGTAGAGGAGGTATATTGTAAAATACTGGAAGATACATACAAAGATGGGACAGCAACCATCAAGCTCCACACGAAACCGATAAAATACCAATTCAAAAAGGCGTTAGACAGGGCGACACCATCTCACCAAAGCTGTTTACAGCCTGCCTCGAGGAAATATTCAAGATACTAGAATGGGAAGGGAAGGGTATCAAAATAGGAGACGAACACCTAAACAACCTAAGCTTTGCAGACGATATTGTCCTCCTTAGTGAATCAGCAGATGAAATGCAACAATTAATAAACGATCTGAATAGAGAAAGTCAAAGTCGGACTCAAGATGAACAAGAAAAAGACTAAGGTTATGTTCAACAGCAGATACTTGTACAAGGCGAAGCGCTAGAGGTAGCAGACAAGTATATATTTCTAGGACAACTCGTACAGACAAGCACATCTATTGAACAGGAAATAAAGCGACGAATCAGTCTAGGCTGAAGTGCCTTCGGCAGACACAGTAGCACAATAAGAGGTTCCTTGCTATTGTGCTTAAAAAGAAGTCTTTAACCAATGCGTCCTCCCAGTTATGACCTATGGGTCAGAAACATGGACTACAACCAGGTTACTGGAGAGGAAACTAATAAATGCCCAGAGAGGGATGGAAAGATCGACGATGGGAA
>NC_091567.1:15092416-15094916 GCF_042767895.1 Penaeus vannamei
GTTCGTCTATTTACGCCCCTGACAAAATTCCTCTATAAAACCTAGCTCATTTACTGGATTGTAGCATGGCTTGGCATGGACAAAGTCTTTGTTGTAGGGAACAACATCATTATATATTTTTTGTTAATATCCATCAATGTATTTTGAAATATATTAGAAAATCATAAAGAATAAGCAGTACGATTGCTGCTTCATTTTGTAAGATTTGGCAACTCAAGATGAGCCATATCTGTACTGTCAATCAAACCTGACCTCAGTAGATGGTGTTACTTTACTTAGGTACCGCTACGCCGCACGCAACCTTAGTTGTCATACTATTCAAGCGTTTAGGAAAATAAGCATGGAAGTTGAGTTTGTATATATGTATATATATATATATATATATGTATATATATATATATATATATATATATATATATATATATATATATATATATATATGTATATATATATATATATATATATATATATATATATATATATATGTGTGTGTGTGTGTGTGTGTGTGTGTGTGTGTGTGTGTGTGTGTGTGTATATATATATATATATATATATATATATATATATATATATATATATAGTCAAAACGAAGAGGTAGACTAAAACCGCCGTAAATAGTTTCATGTTTATTAATCAAACGTTTCGAAGATTAATTAAATCATCATCAGTGCTGTAATAATGAACCAGAAAAAACTGCAATTAGACAAACTCATTAATTGATTTGGTTCTCTACATTTAAAATAGTGACATAATACAAAAAAACGTAAATAAAAGAACGTAAATGACAGAACAAAAACTGTGAAAATACAATATACACACAAAATATATATATACAGAAAAATAGAAATGATAATATGCAAAACTAACCAATCTGGGTGAAAGTACCCTAACATATCGCTCCTGGTGTTTTATACTCCTAGACAGAGAAATCAGCCAAAAGAAAAAAGAATCTGTAACGACTGAAAAACTTAATAAGGAGTTAACATTATTGAATTCTAAACTATCTCCCTTAGACTATATTTGTATCACGAGACTCATCAATAAGAATGTCCATAAAAAACTACTACTTGAAGTTGACAAAATTCACAGTAACAAACTTTTGAAACTAGGAATTGATATTGAGAAAAAAGTGGAAAAAAAACAGTCATTTTTATTTTTTCTGAAAAAAAACGAAGATATTCTCTCTCATGGCCTGGATTATTGTATGCCTCCAACCAAGGTTTCTTTTCACAATTTTTACCTCTATTTTGAAAAGCTTTGTAACAATCTAAAGAACTATGATATTTATAATAACATTTAATAATGTCACCAATAATATTTCAACTATAGCCAACACCACCTTCAAGAAATTCTCTCGTCTGGCTAAATATACAAGTGATGCAGAACGTTTCACGTCACCTCTACAATCACTTAAGAATGACGAGTCCATAATAACCACCAAATCAGACAAAGGTCGGGGAGTAGTCATTTTAAACAAAGACGACTATCATCAGAAAGTACTTAATATTCTTACAGACCATACTAAATTCAAGAAAATCACTACTGAAATGTCCACTCACTTGTTATACCTTGAAGATAAATTAAAAAGACCACTCCGGACCATTAAATCATCCATTGATGCAAGCACCTATAATTTCCTGTCAACCTCTGGTTCCAAACCCGGATTATTATATGGTCTCCCCAAAGTACACAAACCAAACATTCCTTTAAGACCCATCATTTCCTCGATTGGCACTTTTAACTATAACACTGCCAAGTTTCTGGTTCCAATTATTTCTCCGTTAACTACGAATCAGTACACAATTGAAAATTCCACAGCTTTTGCAAATGAAATCACTTCACTAAACCCTGAACAACCCATCACCATGGCGAGTTTCGACGTGGAATCATTATTTACGAATGTGCCACTTCTGGAAACAACGGAGATTATAGTGAACAACATAAACTCCACCCATCTTAACATATTTAATATACCTAAAGATAGCTTCAGAAAGTTACTCCATACTGCATCTCATCACTCTGTATTCTCGTATGATAATGATCTATATACCCAAACAGGTGGAGTAGCAATGGGCTCCCCACTTGGCCCCTCATACGCCAATGCATTTCTTTGTTACCATGAACATGATTGGTTAATCCAATACCCACCCGAATTCAAACCTATTTACTACCGACGATATATTGATACTTTTGTCAAGTTCAAACACCCTTCGCACGTAAATTTATTTTTGGTCACCAATGATAATGGACGCTTCCACACAAGTATCTACCGTAAACCAACCTTTACTGACCTTGACCTTCACTTTCTTAGCAATATCCCATACATTTACAAAATAAACAGTATAAAAACACTCATCACGAGAGCCTACAACCTGTGTAGCAACTGGTCGTCCTTCCATGATGAAATGAATTTTCTAAAAAATATTTTTTGTAAGAAACGGTTATCCACTGTATTTATTTGACAAAATTACGAAGACCTTTCTATGTAAGAAATTCTCGA
>NC_091567.1:15099916-15104916 GCF_042767895.1 Penaeus vannamei
GGAAACGAAAATTACAAATGCAATGAAATAAATAAAAGATGTGAGTTATGCTGCAAATGAATGACATAAAATCATAGGACATTGTAACATGAAAGATATGAAGATGTGATTATATACAGTATTTTATATATATACCTTTAGAAATAAGATTAATTTCATACAAAGATATTTTAGTTGAAACTTTATACACATATATGAACGATCCCTGTGATCGGAGCACCTCTGGCAGAAGTATGTAGAATGAGGAGGAACAACTATAAACCTAGCTCAGACTTTAATGCTATGCCTGCTTACCCAGAATACTCTTGGGAAAAAGTAGATATATTTTTTTGAGTTCAATATGCTATATGGAAGGAAGTGGATCTACCTGTTTATATGTACCTTGATGATTATATATTTTTTTCTGGACAAGTACAAAGCATTGAAGACATGAGTTCACACTCAAACACACACATTCTCACACTCATGTCTATATTGTGTGCAAAGCTCTTTGATAGAGATAAGGGGACCCCAGAGCAAAGACTAGAAATGTGACGCGAACTTTTGACCTCGAGTGCCCAGCGAAGGCTTTTGAGGGGTTGGAAGGCAAGACATACATGCCATATCTCACGGAAGGCGATCTCTGCCGCGAGTCCCAGTAAAGGGCTCATTTCCAAGTCCTTGACGGCTTTTGTGACCAGTTTTTTGTCAACGACATTCCATGGATCGTTTTGTGTCTGGATGTCCTCTCCGGGTTAATTGCGTCATCTACTGGAGGGAGGAAAACTGACTTCTAGGAAATCAGAAACATTTCCTTCAATTTATAACCAGAATATTCAACACAAACGGTAAGATATGGAAGTCATGCTAGACATAGGCCAGGAGTCATTCCTTGTCAGGGCCCTTCGACATGCGCAAGAGGCCGGATGACACATTATTGCTATTTAAATCTCAAGAACATATCAACAAATTCTTGGAGTATTTGAACAATAAACACCCTAACATTAAGTTCACATGTGATATTGAAAATAATGGTTCCCTCCCTTTCTTGGACGTTAACATACCTAGAAATGAAAATTCTTTTGAAACTTGTTTTTAGAAAACCTCATATTCATATATTCCAATGAAATACAAAGGAAATTTGATTCCCACACTCATTTACACAGCCTACAAAATCTCCAAGAATTATTTGATCTTTTCTAAACAAATACATTTTATCACTATTATCCTCCGGAATAATGAGCATCCATTGAATTTCATTTTAAGAAATATTAAGAAAACTTTGAACAATCTCATAGTCCCTTCAGTAATTCCATTGTCTCTAGAGATAAGATTTATTTGAAATTACTGTTTTTAGGCTCCATTAGTTTTGGTCTTGAAAGAAAGCTAACTAGTCTCAAAAGGAAATGTTATTCTACAGTAGATCTTGGAATAATCTGTACAGCTTCCTTAACTGTTGATAATCTTTTTAAATTCAAGGATAAAATTCCAAAACCCTTAAGATCCTCAATTATTTATAAATGTTCGTGCGGTAGATGTAATGCTACCGACATTGGGAAGACAACCCATAACCTATTTTTGCGTATGGAGGAGCACAAAGGATTTTCATTTAGAAATTGTAACCTCAGATTAAGTAGAGCAACAAAATCGATTTTGTTGATTTTATAGAGAAACATTTGTAACTGGCCCCCATCTAGGGTGCCGTTTGGTCTCAGTTTATGTCCTCTCTTATTATGATCAATTATAAAATTAATAGTCAATTTACCTCCATAATTGTGATATTATAATAGTATAAACGTTTATTTTCTACCTTGTACAATAGAATTTTATATGATTTTACTATTTCTTAATTTATTTTGTATATTTTATATGTATTTACTAGTCAGTTCTTTTGGTATATGTATTGTGAAGCATTTTTTGAGAATCAGATATCATTATCTATTTTTATTCTCATTGGTCAATTTGAATATGAGGCATTTTAGTGTTTGACTCTTATGTTTTGATATTTCTACTTTAGATGGTGATATTCCAAATGAGGCTCCCAATTTTATTTTTAATTGTTAATATATAATAATAATTGTAATTTCATTCAGTATTAATTATCATTAACAGAAATGTTACTAACTGTTGACCTAACTTTGTCTACTCATGATGGTTTGTTATTTATAGTTAGTCACATTGAAGATGGGTGAAATCAACCCGAAACGTTTGTGTATTTTCCACAAAAAATATTAAAACTGAAGAAGTTCATCGCCTATTTGTCAACCCTGAAAATGTTTTTTTCTGGCAACTTTGGTGTTGAAATTTATAATATATATATATATATATATTATATGTACGAGAAAGTGTATATATATGTATGATATTCGGATATTCCTCGCCAGGGCTCGCTTCCGCGGTTACCCTTAGGGCTGACCAGTCTCGTTTCGTGTTTATAAAAAGTAATTTGTTTCAAGTTTATCACTTCTGCCAACCAGTGTTAATGTAGAGAGTATAATAACACCTTTTATATATGGTGGCAGGGTGGTTAGTTTGCACTCGCGACCATTAAGAACTCGCCTCTGAAATCCGCTCGCCATCACCATCGATACAAAGATGGGCCAATCTTTTCTCCCAAAAATGTATTAAGCCGCGCAAAATGTGCAATCGCTCTCACGTTGGTTTTGCTGGATAAAAGTGCCAACGGTGAAAATTTAAAATCTTTAAGGGTTTAAAATTAACGTAATGCATGTTTAGAAAGCAGCAGTAAGAATCTTTTCCCAGTAAAAAAAAAATATTAAGAAACTTTAAAGTAAACATTCACACCTTGTTCCTTGGGAGCACATGTTAATTAGATGATTCCTACCTTTTCACGGCAGTTGCTGCAGGTTGAGACAGGAGACAGCCTATACCAGGCTGTCCTCCTTTTTTATTATTTTATTGGATTTTCTTTTATCGATGGTGAGATACTGCAGCACGTTATGAGGTAAAGTGGTCGTGAGAAACGTGTTTTTAAGTGGCAAAGTGTTAATCTAGATGTATGTACATTCGGGCTAAGAACCGAAGGCTGGTGCCCTTTTTCATCACTCTTTTTAAATAATTTTCATTTTTGAACTAGTGATCGGATTTTGTGTTGTATTTTTTTTTTTGTTTTTGTTCCTTTGAACGATCTTAACTTTTCAGTTATAAATTCCCTGTCCCTTTTAGTTCTGTGTATTTTGTTTTATGGTGTTCATTTTATTTTTATCGCTTTTTAATAAGATAATTGGATTATCCGTGATTTTCTTTTTAAAACTCTTGTAAGTTTTTTAAGGTAATGGTGGTTGCTTGCTGATTACCTGAAAGAGAGAATTAAGGTTACTTTTGCTTGCTGATTACCTGAAAGAGAGAAATAAGGGGATCATCTGTTTTGTTTCGACTTTCGATTTTTCTTGCCGATATTGATGAAACTCACTCCCTTTTATTTACGCCCTAGCCTGATCGCCCAAACAGTTTTTGAATTATTCCCTACGAAAGTAAAAAATCTCTGAAGAAAATAAAAATTGACCAACACAGAATATTTGTCTAAAATTAAAAAAAAATCGTTCAGTCGATCTGATCATTTTATTTTACAGAATCACCCTTTATCTAGTTCTTGAAGGAAGCGGATTTTTCAATTTCGATTTTTTCTTGGGGAGGGGGGGGGGGGCAGGTGTCCGAAAAATACTTTTTTCATATATATATATATATATATATATATATATCACTTTTATATGAAGCACAGGAAAAAGGTAGAAAAATCTGCTTCCTACAAGACCTAGATATTTTATTTATCTACAAAATGAGCCATAATACGTTTATTTTGGACTGAATTTGCGTCTGGAACAGCATTTCTGCGTAAACAAGTATACTTCCGAGATAACGGGTTTTTTCATAATCCATATGGTATTATCGTATATTGGGCGCTTGCCAGAATTTTAAAATTATTTCGAAAAAATGTAGGTTGGTCTCATCTTATGTGGAATTTTATAAATGTTCAGAAAATAACCTCCTTTTTTATAATCTCTAATCATTGCGTCACAAGTGCCAATTTTCTAAGGTAACGTGAAAAAAATAATATTTCAGTCGCCATCGAAAATGGCTGCTACCACCTAAAACAATAACAGTTGGGTCTTGAAATTTTCAGGGGAGAACCGGGGGCCTACGAATTCCGTGAAAATACTTTAAATTCAATTTCGGCAAGATGGGCGAAAATCGCCGAAAAAAGACCACACGATTCCCTTCAGGCTACTTTTGCTTGCTGGTTACCTTACACTTACACTCAGATTTCTCATATTCATAACAAATCTTGGTGATATATATTTTTATGAAACCTTTAAAATATTCAAATACTCCTTGGAATATGAAACACTGAATGCACTTTCTTTTTTTTATTATTATTATGTTATCTCTTCATCGCATTACAGGAAAAAGTGGGAAATAATATTGTCATCATCTATAAATTCTATAAATCATAAGGACATGCGTCGACGTGACCAGAGAAATGGGTCCAACTTCAGCAAGACCTGCGTTTATTCACCCATTTCGGACATGCATCCGTCAGCAGAGTGAGGTTCGTCCTCGTTCAGTTCATCCGAGGCTCCGCAGCAGGCTTCGTTCTCTCCCTGTGAGAGAAGAGGAAACACTTGATGCTACGTCATCTGTATTGGACAGATTCATTTGTGTATTTTTTCTTTTTCTTTATCCATACAGTTTCAGTTCTTTCAGAACACACATGCCTTACGTCAGCACACTGGCATGTGTTGCACATATCCATATATGTTCCGTGGGGGCAGTTCGTGTTATCGACGATGCTCTGCCGGCAACCTTGGCCCATTCTCCTGTCGTGTATAGGAAGTGCTGGGTATACCCAAGGCAACAGAGAGTTGCGATTCGCGAGCCATGGTATATTACTTGTGGGGCCCTGTGGATGATAATGATCATAAATTATTCATTGCTTGGTCAATGTCGGTAGAAGGGGAGGGCGGTAGAGCGGAAATACAGGAATGAACACTACTATCTAA
>NC_091567.1:15112416-15118346 GCF_042767895.1 Penaeus vannamei
GCTTGTTTCCAGGCTAACTGACAGAAGGTCTACCAGATACAGTAGCTAAAAACACTCAGCCCTATTTTCACGAACACCAACTTGATCCGAGATGATCCATCCATCCACTTCTCCTCTTAGAGAGGGCAGCCACCTCAGCTGCTAACTGCTTCAGCAAAGGTAATATGTCATGCTACCGTAAAAACCGTATGTTCCAAGCTCCCAACCAGACAGGTTGCCTGAGGTTAAACTTTGGGCAGTCACTCCAGGTGGACGCCACCTCTGCCACGTTGCCCCATACAGAAGGGGGCGACAGGTTGTGGGGCCCAACATCCACGGGTGGGGTTCCGTAGAGCCTTGTCCCACAGGCCTCACACTGAGTTGGCGGCTGCCAGAGTGCAGGTGGGACAAGTATCTCCCAATCAAATCTTCATATCAATCCCAGCATTCACCTTCCCAACTGGACCCACTTGCTGGTTTGGAGGGGCAGTTCCCCACTCTCCAGCATTTCTGTTTATATCTGACACAACCCATAAGTTTGTTTAGGGGGGGGAGAACTGGAAAGGCCCTCGGCGAACTAACAAAAAGCCTTGAGTTCGCACACCATCAGCTAGAGGATCTTAAACCGATAATTGATAATCTAAAGAGGAATAATGCTGAACTGATCAAGGAGAATGAACAAATAAAGAAGGAAAACAATGAAATGAAAGAGAGGATAGATTACCTCGACGATTATAGTCGTAGGAACAATCTACGAATCAGCGGTCTGCCGGAGGACAAGAACGAGACGTGGGAAAAGAGCCAGTCTAAGGCAGCCGCTTTCCTCCAGCGTCACTTCCAGCTAACGCCGGAGTTCGAGCGGGTGCATCGAGTGGGCACCCTCACAAGGAACGCTGCGCCTCGTGATATTGTGGTGAGGTTCACTCGTTACACGGATCGGGATGCTGTCTTCCAGGACAGGCGAAAACTGGCAAACACGAGGACTGGTGTTTACATCAACGAGGACCTGTGTCGTAATTCACTGGAGGTGAGAAAAGCCCAGATGCCAGCCCTACGAGTCGCCAAGAGAGACGGGAAAGTAGCATACTTCAATTACCGCAAGTTGGTAATAAAGGAGAGGCAGAGATCAGTGCGTCCTCGAGAACCCAGTAGACAAACGGCGCCATCGGTTCCTTCCGCTCCCTCATCGCCGCCCGCATCACCATTCATGCAAAGAGCTCCTCATTTCCCGTCTGATTCTGCATGGAATCAGACAGGAGCCTCGAACACCCACGGGCCCACCGCCCGTGCACACAGCCACACTCTTCCTCGAGTGTGACACTAGTGTTCCCCCACCAGGTTTCGCTGACGGAAATAAGTCTACTTATATCTCCAGAGATGCCTCCTCTGCCACGCTTAGTGCCTCCAGTGCCACAGACGTCGACGCCGCCACCACTTTAACAGAAACCTCTGGTGCTTTCCTAGCTAGTACCTTGGTTTCTGTTGCCTCCAATGCAATGGATGCCTCTGGTGCCACGGATGCTGATGCCCCTGGTGCCACATGATGCCGCTGCCTCCATTGCCACGGATTCTTCTTCCAGTACCATTGCTGCCGGAGCTGTTGGTGCCACGACTGGCGGACTCCCGCCACGTTCTTCGCACACCACGTCAAACCAGCAAACCCACAAACTAGGTACGACACACGACAGAAACGCTGGAATGGCCCTGAGATCGAAGCCCACCGGAACTAGGAAAAAACAGCTGTGAGTGAAAAAGTAGATAATATCGACGTGATATTTATGTAAATATTTCCAATATGGTTCTGTTGGACAATCTACCCTTTTATAACATTAACGACAATGATTTAATCTGTCTTCTATCAGATTCACCAAACCCTGTAATCTCATTAGACATTTTAGAAACTCTGAAATATAATAACTTTACATGTGATAACGATGTCGAATTTTCAAATGATGATCCTGACTTATTTATAGAAAATTCGCTCGGGATGACCGATCCATTATGCAACTATGTATTCCCTGGTACAGCAAATTGTAACTCTCACATCCACAGTAATGCTAATGAGCATCAAGTCAGCATCTTAAGCCATAACATAAGATCTGCCCCGGAACATCTCGAGACATTACTAGCGGAATGCATAGTTCATAATGGTGAAGCCTTTGACATTATTGGATTGTGTGAAACCAGACTAAGTAATGATATTCAACATTTATTTGAAATACCACAATATAATGCTTATTTTAATAACCGGTCTAGGAAAAGCGGTGGTGTGTCTCTATATGTACATGCGAGACTCAACTCCGTTCTCAGAACTGATCTCACTTACAGTGAAAATGCCATTGAATCAGTATTTGCTGAAATTAAAAAGTGATATCCTGACAACTGCATGTTCTGAAACAAACTATGCATACTTGCTGGAGACTTTAACTTGGATCTTTTAACTTGTTCGACAACCATGCAAGAATTTGTTGGTCTCCTCAATAGCAAATTGTTTTTTTGTGTCACAACGAAGCCAACTAGAGTAACTGCTACATCGGCCACCATTCTCGATCATATCTGGACAAATGAAATCAACAGATCCAAAAGTAACGGTATAATTTACTCTGACATAACAGACCATTTTCCCATCTTCTCGTACATTAGCCTTAACAACAACCTAAAATCGAGTGAGACGAAAGTTATTGAATATAGAGAGTTCAGTCCAGCAAATATTGATAAACTCAGAGAGCAGTTATCCCAAGTATCATGGGATCTTGTATATTCAGCATTAAATACTGAAATTGGATATGAAAATTTTGAAACTATTATAAGTACAAGCTTCAATAAGTTTCTCCCTTTAAAATCAAAGATTATAAAAAACAAACACATCAACAAACCTTATATCACCAGAGAACTAAAAAACTTAATCAATTATAAAAATAAAGTACAGAGGAAATATGCCAAATGGCCTTTGACCTATGGAGAGGAATATAAAAGGCTCCGTAATTTAGTTACCCGCAGGTTAAGGGAAGCCAAATCTACATATTTTTCTGAAAAATTGGAAGAAAATGCTAGTAGTAAATCTCAATGGAAGGTTATTAATACAATTTTGAACAGAGGAAAGCAATCGCAAAAAATCACACTAAAAGTCAACAACGTTGAAGTTACCGACGCAACAGAAGTAGCTAACCACTTCAACGAGTATTTCTCTGCTGTTGGATTAGAACTTGCCAGAGCAGTTGAACCCTGCAGTCATAATTTTTTAGAGTTTCTTGGTGACAGGATTATAAATAATTTCACAATTGAGCAAATTACAGAAACTGAACTCATTAACATTACAAAAAAATTGAAAAATTCCTCTCCAGGCAAGGATGATATTTCAATGACGATCATCAAACACATCCTTCCAGAAATCATTTTACCTTTATTACATATCATAAACTGCTCACTAGTCTCTGGATTATTCCCTAATAAACTTAAGGTTGCTAAAGTCATACCCATACCAAAGTCAGGAGATAAGCACTACTTAAAAATTACAGACCAGTCTCAATTTTGCCAGCAATTAGTAAAATACTAGAGAAAATCATTTGTACCAAATTACTGCAGCATCTTGCTGACTCAAATATCATAACACCATGTCAATTTGGCTTCGTAAACAGCAAATCTACAGATATAGCAGTCACTACTTTTACCAATGATGTGTACAGAGCCTTTGACAATCGAGAATTTGTATTAAGCATATTTTTTGGATTTATCCAAGGCCTTTGATACCATTGACCACAACATCTTACTGTCTAAACTGGAACATTATGGAATCAGGAATACGTCTCTCAGTTTGTTTAAATCTTACCTCAGCAATAGAATGCAATATGTTCTCTGTAACAAAAAAGCCTCCTCCATGCAATCTATAACGTATGGCGTACCACAAGGTTCCATTTTGGGCCCAGTTTTATTCCTTTTGTATATCAATGACATTGTATACACTAGCTCCTTTTTTAAATTCATACTGTACGCAGAGGACAGCAACATTTATGCCTCGGGTCCCTCATTACATCATCTCATCACTATGGCTAATGAGGAACTTAAGGAAGTACTGAAATGGCTATTAAGCAACAAATTAACTCTAAATACTGAAAATTCTCATTTCCTCATTTTTAATAGGAATAAAATAATTCCTAATGACCTTCCACAATTAAAGATTGGACCTTATGTAATCAAACGGGAAACAAGTACTAAATTTTTGGGTCTACATATAGACGAAAAACTTACATGGAAAGATCATATCAACAAAATTCAAGCAAATATTAACAAGGAATGTGCTATATTATATCATACCCGACACATGCTAACTGTTAAGGCAAAGAAATCAATATATTACTCATTAATATATCCTCATTTGACATATTGTATAGTGGTATGGGGAGGAGCTCATACTACCTCTTTGCAACCACTAGTTAAGGCACAAAAAAGGGTAATTAGAACAATGGCAGGTCTATCAAGGTATGCATCCACAATTAATGCCTTTAATGAACTAAGTATTTTAAAAATTAATGAAATTGAGCGATATTTCACTTCACTCTTTGTGTTTAAATCGATCTTCTCCCACACTACTAACTTTTTTTCGTACAGAGTAAACCAAAGGTATACTTTCAGAAACTGCAACATCCTGCAGATTCCCTTAAAGCAATCCTCACAATCACAGTCTTGCATTCTGCATCGAGGCCCAAAAATTTGGAATAACCTTCCCGAACATGTTAGGAACAGTATAACTATAGTGTCTTTTAAGAAACTTTTAAAATCATATATTATGTCATCTCGATAGATACTATGTCATCTCTATCATATGTTCCCTAAAATACCTATTTTTCCTATTTCAGTATATACTATTTTGTTTTGAAGTCTAACTACCATAACTTTGTAAATCATTAGTGTATAGTTTGTAAATTATTAGTCATATACATGTATATAGACAGCTTTCACGGAACATCTGAGGAGAGTTTACTGTACATATTTTGGCTAATAAACTATATGAATCTGAATCTGAATCTGAATCCTTCCCCTTAGTCACCCCTTTACCCCTGGGGGCTAAGGGGTCGAAGTTGGTACAGACCCAGGGTGCGTCCCCACACCGGTGGGCCAACCTTTGAACCTCTAGGCCATCTGCTGCTCCAATATCCGCCAAAGTTTATTCTAGGACCGCAAGGTCACCCAGTTTCCATGAGTGGCCATGAGAAGGCACTGCAGGAGTCTCGATGAGGGAGAAGATGCGCCTTTTTCGCACTGTGCGAAAAAAGCGGAAAGCGAGAAGGCACTTAACATGCCTTGCCTAACACACCATCGCTTCACATAACCTCGAGCATGAAGCACCTACCTATGTGGTACATATGTATATGGTATATAGATAGATAGATAGATAGACAGACAGACAGACAGACAGATAGATAGATAGATAGATAGATAGATAGATAGATAGATAGATAGATAGATAGATAGATAGATAGATAGACAGACAGACAGACAGACAGATAGATAGATAGATTTATGTATAGGCTAATATGGATATATATGTGTGTGCACGTGCATGCGTTCCGTGTGCCTTTGTGTTTGTATGTGTCGAAATCCCAGAGCCTTCTCTCTCTTGCCTCAGAGTTATAATATTTCAAAACAAATGATTATTTCATATCTTTCGCTGAATGGAAGGTCAGTCTTTGTTGCATAATTTCCATAAAATTTGTAAATATACTCCTCTGAATATATAAACACTAAAAGCACTTCAGTGTTTTAATCTAGTGTCTTCATGGTATGAAGGACACTGGTATAATTATTTAAGTTGAAAGAACATTGGCATAATCAAGAACTGCGTTTAGACATCGATGTGGGAAATGTATTTGCAAAGATATCGAGGCACGTTTTCAGTGAAGCAGTAAAGGTTTTTCATTGTTATCAACTTTGGAAATATTGATTTACATTTC
>NC_091567.1:15118846-15141346 GCF_042767895.1 Penaeus vannamei
TTTTTTTCTTGATCCTTGTAACAGATGGTAAATACTTTTAGGTATATATATTAATTTTCTTTATTGCCAAATCTTCGGAAGAATGTGCAACAAAACGATCCTTGGCGGGGACCTGATTCCTCTCGCCCTCTGATGACCACGAGACCCTTTCCCCCCGGGGTCCCCACAGGGCCTTGCCATACGGCAGGAGGACAGGCCAAGGAGGTGTGCGAAGCGTCGTTGGCAGTAGAAATTGCTCCCACGGAAAATATGTGCAGTACATGCGCCGAGCTAAGAAGTGTGCACTGCGTGTGTAGACCATTTGTTTAGAAAGTAGTACATTACCCAGTTTGAATTCTCATTCCAACGTTTCTAATTGCAAACGCTCTACCGCCCTCCCTTACCCTCAACCGACGCGCGCCAAGATGTGAATAACTTTCAAATCGTTACAAAAGACTCCCAAATTTCATGGAAATTATGTAAGACCTTTTGGCGGAAGACGTTATATATATATATATATATATATATATATATATATATATATATATATATATATATATATATATATATATATATATATAAAACTTAACCTTCCCACCCAGGTCTCGAACCTACTTATATATGTGTGTTTATATATATATATATATATATATATATATATATATATATATATGTATGTATGTATGTATTTTTATGTATATAGATGTATGTGTTTATGTATATATATGTATAAGGTTATGCATATATGTGTATATGTATGTATATGCAATATATATACAAATATATACATACGTGTGTGTGTTCATGCATGAGCATCGATGTGCTTGTAAACACAGAATTCAGTAGGTAAAATAAAGATGGACTCTGAAACTATCCTTCACTTTTCCTACTTTTCCCCTTTCTATTTCTTATATGAAAAACCTACAGAAGGATAAAGGCACGAAGGAGAGACGATAGGTCAAATAGGTAAAAATATAATGAAAAGAAGAATCAAAATCACACAGGCAACGTTAATATTCTGTAAAGATAAAAGTATATACGAGAATAAATAAATCACAAATGAGAAATTAAATGTCATTTCGTGTACTAATAATTCATATCTATGTGCATAAACCTACATTGCTACGTTTGTCACAGTTGCATTTTGCTAAATACTCTTGATATCACAAACATCAGTCTCCGATAAATTTACTTCAGTGATATCACTTCAGTAGACGTGAGTTTGCGGCATATTCGGGCCTTTGAAAACGTCTTTAGACGAACTGGCAACTCGGCTGCACATGATGGATGCATAACTATATACATTTATAGATAGAAAAATAAGTGGATGGATAGACGGATAGATAGATACATACAAAATATATAGAAATATGTGTACACACACACACACACACACACATATATATACATATACATATATATACATATGTATGTATCTATCAATCCCCATATATCTATCTCTTTCCCATTGTCTCTCTCACTCTCACTCCCTCTCTTTCTCTTTATATATATGTATGTATGTATATGTATATATATATCATATATACATATATGTGTATATATACATATATATGTACATATATATATATATATATATATATATATATATATATATATAAGTATATACATATACATACATATACACATACACATTTAGTGTAAAACTAATAAAGAGATAGAGAGATAAAGTAACGCGATGAGCCTGTTCCCTGCAACATGCAACACTACTTCTCCTTTAACATAAATTCATTATCATGATTATTATTCTCACTATCATGACGGCCAATATCCTACGAGACTGGGCGAAAGCCTGTCTCTCTACTATGATACGCAGGGACATGGGTATCCTTTGCCAGGACTGGATTCCTCGCACCTTCTGAAGGCCGTGAAACCCTTTCCTCCTGGGGTCTCCGCAGGGCCTGTGAGATGCGGCAGGAGGATAGGCCAAGGACCGTCGACGGCATGGACTGCGCCCACGGAACAGATGTGGACATGCGCAACAGGTGCCAGTGTGCCAAGGTAAATTGTATTCCTATTTTTCAGGAATAGCTTATTTTTCTCGGAATCTAAAAAGAACAAATCTCTCTCTCTATCTATCTATCTATCTATATATGACGAATCCTTCCCGAACATTCGTATATAACGATATTTGTTCCCTTTTCTTACAGGGGCCGAACGAGATCTCGGAGGACTATGGGATGAACACGACAAGTGCACCGCAAAACTTCGCTGCTTCGTCGAAAGGTCGATAGAAAACCATTAAAGTACTTAATATGTAGGTATGGTATATAACTATGAGCAAAATGTGGTAGTAACTCCAAATAAAACGGAAAAAGTACTCGACTACTCTTCAAATATGGTGATTTATATTCACTCCCTTTCGTCTCACAAGGCTGTGGAACTTCTCAGATTCAGTCTAAGCATTTTTTCTTAATGCATACATTGTTCTTCATATTAAAAGAGAAAGTTGCAGGATATTTTGCATTTCATCGTATCCACCATGTCGTTCCAGCGACCGTAATGATTGACTTCATATTTTACTCATATCGAGGAAGCAGGAATTAGTCTAAAACCCTGTAAAAGAAAGAAGAGGAAACATGGATTTCATGAACTGCTAAAAAATGGACCTTTAGAATAGACTTTTGTATCATGAATGCTTTTCGCAACTAAGTAAAATATAGGAATGGCCAAAGACTTCGATACAAAATGAGGAGATTCACGTTTTTAATAATGTGCGCGCAAAGGGCAAACATGCATCAAAGCGTATCAAACTGTTTTGGGTTTCGAGGACGCTACAATAAGAGACCTTTAGTTTAATTTCATTTGGATATTCTTTGAGATAAGTATACATAGAGATGAATACCAACGCAATAAGCTTACATAGGTGAAATGAAACAGCCATAACAAATTATAGAAAATATAATAAATAAAACGAGATAGAGACACAGGCGACGAAACTATAAATACACTCAAACTTGACACAGACAATTACAAATAGACAGAAAGGAACAGTAACAATCAAATGACAGGAGACGAGTCAATCTGGAAAAGCCTCAACAACTAAACTAAGGTCAACTCAACCAAACCCAACTGTCCCACTATCTTTTGTCATTTTGACCAATTAAATGTTAGTTAAAGATTTTAGTTATTATCAACCTCACTTTCCACTGACATCACTACATCCAAAGATGACACTTTAAACAAAAAGATTGACATGCATCGCCCTTCTCTTCAGATTATTTCCATTATCGACTTGATCTTCATGAACACATCCCTCCAGCGATGCTGCTCTAGCTGCAGGTCCCTCCAAGAGCCACTGTTTTTCTTTTCCTTTCTTTCTTCCTTTTTCTTTTTTTCTTTTTTTCTCTTTTAGGAAAATATATAGGCGTCATCTGGAGCCCCCGGGGGACGGGTGAGAATGGACCCCTTAGCTATGCCTCCTCCCCTTCCCTCTTCTCCACCTGTGTTGCCAAATTATGGCAACGCAGGTGGAGAAGAGGAGAGTATCCTTTCGGTTTCGTCATGTGATGAGGCGTCGGGTTGATTCGAAACGTCACGATTTATCGCTCCCAAATTGTTTTGGCTGAATTTCATTTCACATACGTACGCGCGTACGCATGTGCGTGGGTATTGCATCATAATTCTGCCATAACCAAGCATTCAGAAACATCTCCTTTGGGACACTCAGAGCTGCAGTGCCGTAGGTGTTGGCATTCGCTGTGTCGCAAAACTTGCACGAGGAATCCCGTGGGGCGTCCCTCGCCCCCCCCCCTCCAAATGTCACGCCCGTCGGTACCCGATGCTCAGGCACGCTCACTAGTTGCCTTTTATATTAATAAGATATGATGATAATGATAAAAGGGATAATAATGACATCATCAATAACATGAGTTACAATCAAATGATCATAATGCAAATGAAAAATGGTGATAATCATGGTAATGAGGATATATTTCATGTTAATAATAAATGCAAGCATATTAAACTATTATGCTATAAAACGCATTACTGAAAATTATAGTGATTCTATTTCTTATATCAGTTGAGTGAAGTGTCTACACAGCTGTAGAATATACACGTAAAGCAAGACTGAAAAGAAATTCCTAGATATAATAAAACTTTGTTACTGAAAAAATTGGCAGGTGTGGGGGAAAGGGAAAGTTATGTTGGGGGAGAGACAACCAGGCTTATATAACCCGAAATTATACATATGCATGAATATATATACATATATACATGTATATGTATATATGTGTGTGTGCGCACACAAACACATATATGTAATCATGTATGTACATATATTTGTATATGTATTAATACATACATATATATATATGTGTGTATGTGTGTGTGTGTGTGCGTGTGCGTGTACATATATATATATATATATATATATATATATATATATATATATATATATATATATATATATATATATATATATATATATATATATATATATATATATATGTACATGTGTAGTTATACATATATATTTATATACATGTATATATATATATATATATATATATATATATATATATATATATATATATATATATATATATATATATATATATATATATATATATATATATATATTGGCCAACATATATAAATCAACGTACATACTAAACATACTTATATATACATACGTTAATACATACATATATACATACATATCTGTGCGTGTGTGTTTTTTGTTGTGTATATGAATAGAAATATAATGATTCTTTTCTTGCTTTCATCCTTCTAAAGGATATAGTCTTCGGTATACCTAGGTTAAATGTCTTTACATATAATAAAGAGATGTTTAAAATGACGAAAATCATGTTCCCCTGCAGTAGTGCCCATATATATATGTATATATATACATATACAGTACAGGCGGAGAGGGTTGCGTAGGAAACAGAGGGGCCCTCAGGTGACCAGCTGCGTTTGAGGTAGAAGGAAGGAGCAAGACTTCCCAGACAGGTGGGGAAAAGGCTAGTCAGGTGACCAGCTGAGTAGAAGGCAGAGGAAGGGGCGATACCCCGTGCCTGTCGAGCGTGTCGTGCTTCGTGCCAACCCTGGGTGCCCAGAAATCACTTGAGTGAGATTCATACTGAATGGGAATTATCCGATAACTTATTGGTTGGAGGAATAAAGGAAAGCTTTTTGGTTTACCCTCAGGGGACAATGGGGTTTGGAGGACCTAGGCTGACCTTGTTCAATGGATAAAGCTTTTCCAGAATTATTTGGCATTGGTTCGCCTCCTGTCACGGGATTCGGTTCCTGAACCTGGTGGTTTTCAGTTGGCAGACACCTGTATTTTCTCTAATGTGACTCGAAATATTACGTTTTTGTATTAAATTAATTCATTTGATCAACGTAGATGTTACATTCTTACTCCTATGAACATCTACCCTTTTATCCATCTATCAATCTATATGTATCTATATGTATATTTTATCTTTTCTCCGTGTAATGATTTCTGACAAATTTCTTTGCCAAGTTCTTTCTTGTGGCACTATACTTTTGCATGAGAACGATTACCGACATTCATACTTTTCTTGTTTCTCTTTCGCTGCGGTGTCATCATTCACATGAAATATTTGAAACATTATGTAAAAACATTCAGGAAACTATAAATATGAAGTGCTTTCCAATACTTTAATCCCATCTACATATTTCTATAGTATAAAACAAGGTAAATATTATCATCAATTCCAAAGCCCAAAGTGCATGCATCGACGTGATCTGAGAAACGGATTCTTCCGAACTATACACTTCACATCCGCATTCAGCCATCGATGTTGAGTCTGCATTTGCCAACAAGAGTCACGTTTTCGACGAAGCAGTGAAGCTTTGAGGTGCATCTGCCGTGTTCTCCCCATGTTCCTCCGCAGGTTTCGTTCGGCCCCTGTAAGAAAGGAAAACGATCGCTGTCATTTCTGCGGACATTCATGTCTAATTATCGCTGCAATTATTTGCCTGGACAGTACGCATACACCACAAAACACACTCCTTACCTTGGCACACTGGCACCTGTTGCACATATCAACATAAGTTCCGTGGGCGCACTTCATGTCGTCGACGGTGTTCTGCACGCATCCTTGGCTCCTCGTCTTGTCGCATTCCACAGGACTTCCGGAGACCGCAGGTTCAGCGGGTCCTTGACAGCTGACACTCCTTACCTTTGCGCACTGGCACAAGTTGCACGTGTCCACATATGTTCCGTGATCGCAGTTCATGTTGTCGACGATGCTCTGCATGCACCCTTGGCCCTTCCCGCTGCCGCATCCCGCAGGCCCTGTAGAGACCGCAGGTTGAACGGGTCTCGGGGTCGGCAGAGGGTGCAAGGGACCAGGTCCTTGCAAAGGGTACCCATGCCCATGCACAATATGGTAGAGCGAAAGGATTTCATTTAGTCCCTGGAAAGTAATGATAATCATTACGATAAAGCGGTGGCAGAGGTGGGTGGTGTTGCAAGTTCCAGATATTGCTTTTGATCTGATATTGTTGCTGATATTATTGAGAGTTTTTCATTTATGTTAACATGGTTCTGTGTTTAGGTTTTCCAACCATTAAAATTGATTTTTGTACTTGTGGAAAAACACAATGTTAATGAACCTTGTCAATATATATAAGAGAATATAGAAACAAGAAACATTTACACCAAAGGTAGTAAACACGTTTCATTACAAGATCGCATTCGGACGCCTAAATACAGATTTTTCCCACGTGCACTCATATCTTGTCTCATGCATACATATTCAATTAGTCACGTGCTCGCAACGCTTTACCGTAACACAAACGCTAACTATTCACCTTGGCACAATGGCACATGTTACACATATCCATATATGTTCCGTGGGTGCAGTTCATGTCGTCCACGATGCTCTGCTCGCATCCTTGGCCTATCGTCCCGCCGCATCCTACAGGCCCTTCGGAGGCTGCAGGAGGAAGGGGACTCGCGGCCATCAGAGGCTGCGAGGAACCAGGTCCTTGCAAAAGATACTCAAGGATTTCGTTCGGTTCCTATAAAAGTATAATAACAATATCAAAAAACATATCTATATTTACAATAATACAAACACATATGTGACCCTCCTCCCCAACACACACACGCACACTCCTTACCTTCGCGCAGTGGCACGTGTTGCACGCGTCCACATATGTTCCGTTGATGCATTTCATTTGGACGACTATGCTTTTCACACATCCTTGGCCTATCGTCTTGGCGCATCCTACAGGCCCTGTGGAGGCTGCAGGAGGAAGGGGTCTCTCGGCCATCAGAGGTTGCAAGGAAGCAGGTTCTTGCAAAATATACTCGTGCTCTTGTGTAATGCGATAGAGAGAAAGGTTTTCGTTCGGTTCCTGTAAAAGTATAATGGTAACGATATCAACAACCACACCTATAAATAATACTGCATAGAAACACACGAGGCTTTATCCACTTCCACGCACTCATTCAGTTACAGTAACACATACACATATGTAACCCTCCACCCCAACACACACATGCACACACTCCTTACCTTGGCGCACTGGCACGTGTTACACGCGTCCACATATGTTCCGTTGACGCATTTCATCTTGACGACTATGCTTTTCACACATCCTTGGCCTATCTTTTTTCCGCATCCCATAGGCCCTGCGGAGACTCCAGGAGGAACGGATCCTTGCAGAGGATTCCCGTGTCCTTGTCCAATGCTGCCGGGAGATTTTTTCTTAACATCCCTCCATAATATAGTATGATAAAGAGACATGAATGAATCAAAAACTGTTGAACGATAGTTAATATGAAAGATGACGTCGAAAAAATCAAATCAACTCACCTGCTGACGAAGAGGAGGCACACGGCGAGGGGGAGGACGCTCTTCATCTCGGCGAGTTCGAAGCACGAAGACCAAGTGACTAAGAGCCTCTTCTTTTGTGATTATATACTGAGCGTATAACCTTCAGCCCGCCCACTTCTCCTTAACCTTTTGTTCGTCTATGCTCTCCCATATTTGAAAACTTGCCGCACTGTTGTCATATCCTGTAACTTGTTATTGATCTTGTTTCATGTGCATATCCTTGTGTACACTGCTTATCTCCTGTCAGTCAAATATCTTGAGACGAAAATGTTTTCGGGCGTTTGAGTCGCTGTCATTCCATGATGTTAAGTTAATGTTACTGTATTTCATTTCATGTCTACGTGTGTGTTTATCATTATGTTTATGGGTGTTTATCTTTGTATATGAGTGTATATTTATTTTTGTGTACATGGGTGTGTTTATCTTTGTCTATATGGGTGTGTTTATTTTTGTGTACATGGGTATGTGTGTTTATCTTTATGTATGTGAGTGTTTACCTTTTTGTTTATATGTATATGTATATGTATATAAGTAAATATGTATGTGTGGATCTATCTATATATAAGTAAATATTGATGTGTTTATCTATCTGTGTATGTGTATATATGTGTGTATGTGTATGTGTATATGTGTAAATATATATACACATTCATAGTTTGTTTTTTTCTTGATCCTTGTAATAGATGTCGGTAAATACTTTTAGGTATATATATTAATTTTCTTTATTGCCAAATCTTCGCAAGAATATACACAAAAACAAAACGATCCTTGACGGGGACCTGATTCCTCTCGCCCTCTGATGACCACGAGACCCTTTCCCCCCGGGGTCCCCACAGGGCCTTGCCATACGGCAGGAGGACAGGCCAAGGAGGTGTGCGAAGCGTCGTTGGCAGTAGAAATTGCTCCCACGGAAAATATGTGCAGTACATGCGCCGAGCTAAGAAGTGCGCACTGCGTGTGTAGACCATTTGTTTAGAAAGTAGTACATTACCCAGTTTGAATTCTCATTCCAACGTTTCTAATTGCAAACGCTCTACCGCCCTCCCTTACCCTCAACCGACGCGCGCCAAGATGTGAATAACTTTCAAATCGTTACAAAAGACTCCCAAATTTCATGGAAATTATGTAAGACCTTTTGGCGGAAGACATGGGATAGTTATTTGTTATGAAATATAACTTTGAGCCGAGAGTGAGAGAAGAAAGATTAGGTCTATTGCGACTCTGGGATTCCGATCCATTTCAGGAAGGTTCATGCTGCACGCACGCACACACACACAAAATAAGAAGATTCACGTTTTTAATAATGTGCGCGCAAAGGGCAAACATGCATCAAAGCGTATCAAACTGTTTTGGGTTTCGAGGACGCTACAATAAGAGACCTTTAGTTTAATTTCATTGGGATATTCTTTGAGATAAGTATACATAGAGATGAATACCAACGCAATAAGCTTACATAGGTGAAATGAAACAGCCATAACAAATTATAGAAAATATAATAAATAAAACGAGATAGAGACACAGGCGACGTAACCGTAAATACACTCAAACTTGATACAGACAATTACAAATAGACAGAAAGGAACAGTAACAATCAAATGACAGGAGACGAGTCAATCTGGAAAAGCCTCAACAACTAAACTAAGGTCAACTCAACCAAACCCAACTGTCCCACTATCTTTTGTCATTTTGACCAATTAAATGTTAGTTAAAGATTTTAGTTATTATCAACCTCACTTTCCACTGACATCACTACATCCAAAGATGACACTTTAAACAAAAAATTGACATGCATCGCCCTTCTCTTCAGATTATTTTCATTACCGACTTGATCTTCATGAACACATCCCTCCAGCGATGCTGCTCTAGCTGCAGGTCCCTCCAAGAGCCACTGCTTTTCTTTTCCTTTCTTTCTTCCTTTTTCATTTTTTTTTTCTTTTTTAGGAAAATATATAGGCGTCATCTGGAGCCCCCGGGGGACGGGTGAGAATGGACCCCTTAGCTATGCCTCCTCCCCTTCCCTCTTCTCCACCTGTGTTGCCAAATTATGGCAACGCAGGTGGAGAAGAGGAGAGTATCCTTTCGGTTTCGTCATGTGATGAGGCGTCGGGTTGATTCGAAACGTCACGATTTATCGCTCCCAAATTGTTTTGGCTGAATTTCATTTCACATACGTACGCGCGTACGCATGTGCGTGGGTATTGCATCATAATTCTGCCATAACCAAGCATTCAGAAACATCTCCTTTGGGACACTCAGAGCTGCAGTGCCGTAGGTGTTGGCATTCGTGGTGTCGCAAAACTTGCACAAGGAGTCCCGTGGGGCGTCCCTCGCCCCCCCTCCCCCCACTCCAAATGCCACGCCCGTCGGTACCCGATGCTCAGGCACGCTCACTAGTTGCCTTTTATGTTAATAAGATATAATGATAATGATAAAAGGGATAATGATGACATCATCAATCAAATGATCATAATGCAAATGAAAAATGGTGATAATCATGGTAATGAGGATATATTTCATGTTATTAATAATAAATGCAAGCATATTAAACTATTATGCTATTAAACGCATTACTGAAAATTATAGTGATTCTATTTCTTATACCAGTTGAGTGAAGTGTCTACACAGCTGTAGAATATACACGTAAAGCAAGACTGAAAACAAATTCCTAGATATAATAAAACTTTGTTACTGAAAAAATAGGCAGGTGTGGGGGAAAGGGAAAGTTATGTTGGGGGAGAGACAACCAGGCTTATATAACCCGAAATTATACATATGCATGAATATATATACATATATACATGTATATGTATATGTGTGTGCGCACACACACATATATGTATGCATGTATGTACATATATTTGTATATGTATTAATACATACATACATATATGTGTGTGTGTGTGTGTGTGTGCGTGTGCGAGTACATACATATATTTATATACATATATGTATATATGTACATGTGTAGTTAAACATACATATATATATATTTATATATATATATATTTATATACATATATGTATATATGTACATGTGTAGTTAAACATACATATATATATATATATATATATATATATATATATATATATATATTGGCCAACATATATAAATCAACGTACATACTAAACATATTTATATATACATACGTAAATACATGCATATATACATACATATCTGTGCGTGTGTGTTGTTTTTTTATGTATATGAATAGAAATATAATGATTCTTTTCTTGCTTTTATCCATCTAAAGGATATAGTCTTCGGTATATCTAGGTTAAATGTCTTTACATATAATATAGAGATGTTTAAGATGACGAAAATCATGTTCCCCTGCAGTAATGCCCATATATATGTATATATATACATATTTATACAGTACAGGCGGAGAGGGTTGCGTAGGAAACAGAGGGGCCCTCAGGTGACCAGCTGCGTTTGAGGTAGAAGGAAGGAGCAAGACTTCCCAGACAGGTGGGGAAAAGGCTAGTCAGGTGACCAGCTGAGTAGAAGGCAGAGGAAGGGGCGATACCCCGTGCCTGTCGAGCGTGTCGTGCTTCGTGCCAACCCTGGGTGCCCAGAAATCACTTGAGTGAGATTCATACTGAATGGAAATTATCCGATAACTTATTGGTTGGAGGAATAAAGGAAAGCTTTTTGGTTTACCCTCAGGGGACAATGGGGTTTGGAGGACCTAGGCTGACCTTGTTCAGTGGATAAAGCTTTTCCAGAATTATTTGGCATTGGTTCGCCTCCTGTCACGGGATTCGGTTCCTGAACCTGGTGGTTTTCAGTTGGCAGACACCTGTATTTTCTCTAATGTGACTCGAAATATTACGTTTTTGTATTAAATTAATTCATTTGATCAACGTAGATGTTACATTCCTACTCCTATGAACATCTACCCTAAAAGAGTAGATGTTCAATCTATCAATCTATATGCATGTATATGTATATTTTATCTTTTCCTCCGTGTAATGATTTCTGACAAATTTCTTTGCCAAGTTCTTTCTTACGGCACTGCACTTTTGCATGAGAACGATTACCGACATTCATACTTTTCTTGTTTCTCTTTCGCTGCGGTGTCATTCACATGAAATATTTGAAACATTATGTAAAATCATTCAGGAAACTAGGTATGAAGTGCTTCCCAATACTTTAATCCCATCTACATATTTCTATAGTATAAAACAAGGTAAATATTATCTTCAATTCCAAAGCCCAAAATGCATGCATCGACGTGATCAGAGAAACGGATTCTTCCGAACTATACACTTCACATCCGCATTCAGCCATCGATGTTGAGTCTGCATTTGCCAACAAGAGTCACGTTTTCGACGAAGCAGTGAAGCTTTGAGGTGCATCTGCCGTGTTCTCCCCATGTTCCTCCGCAGGTTTCGTTCGGCCCCTGTAAGAAAGGAAAACGATCGCTGTCATTTCTGCGGACATTCATGTCTAATTATCGCTGCAATTATTTGCCTGGACAGTACGCATACACCACAAAACACACTCCTTACCTTGGCACACTGGCACCTGTTGCACATATCAACATAAGTTCCGTGGGCGCACTTCATGTCGTCGACGGTGTTCTGCACGCATCCTTGGCTCCTCGTCTTGTTGTATTCCACAGGACTTCCGGAGACCGCAGGTTCAGCGGGTCCTTGACAGCTGACACTCCTTACCTTTGCGCACTGACACAAGTTGCACGTGTCCACATATGTTCCGTGATCGCAGTTCATGTTGTCGACGATGCTCTGCATGCACCCTTGGCCCATCCCGCTGCCGCATCCCGCAGGCCCTGTAGAGACCGCAGGTTGAACGGGTCTCGGGGTCGGCAGAGGGTGCAAGGGACCAGGTCCTTGCAAAGGGTACCCATGCCCATGCACAATATGGTAGAGCGAAAGGATTTCATTTAGTCCCTGGAATGTAATAATAATCATTACGATAAAGCGGTGACAGAGGTGGGTGGTGTTGCAAGTTCCAGATATTGCTTTTGATCTGATATTGTTGCTGATATTATTGAGAGTTTTTCATTTATGTTAACATGGTTCTGTGTTTAGGTTCTCCAACCATTAAAACTGATTTTTGTACTTGTGTAAAAACACAATGTTAATGAACCTTGTCAATATATATAAGAAAAACTAGAAACAAGAAACATTTACACCAAAGGTAGTAAACACGTTTCATTACAAGATCGCATTCGGACGCCTAAATACAGATTTTTCCCACGTGCACTCAAATCTTGTCTCATGCATACATATTCAATTAGTCACGTGCTCGCAACGCTTTACCGTAACACAAACGCTAACTATTCACCTTGGCACAATGGCACATGTTACACATATCCATATATGTTCCGTGGGTGCAGTTCATGTCGTCCACGATGCTCTGCTCGCATCCTTGGCCTATCGTCCCGCCGCATCCTACAGGCCTTTCGGAGGCTGCAGGAGGAAGGGGACTCGCGGCCATCAGAGGCTGCGAGGAACCAGGTCCTTGCAAAAGATACTCAAGGTTTTCGTTCGGTTCCTATAAAAGTACAATAACGATATCAACAACCATATCTATAAATAGTTACAATTATGCTAACACATATGTGACCCTCCACCCCAACACACACACGCACACTCCTTACCTTCGCGCAGTGGCACGTGTTGCACGCGTCCACATATGTTCCGTTGACGCATTTCATTTGGACGACTATGTTTTTCACACATCCTTGGCCTATCGTCTTGGCGCATCCTACAGGCCCTGTGGAGGCTGCAGGAGGAAGGGGTCTCGCGGCCATCAGAGGCTGCGAGGAACCAGGTTCTTGCAAAATATACTCGTGCTCTTGTGTAATGCGATAGAGAGAAAGGTTTTCGTTCGGTTCCTGTAAAAGTATAATGGTAACGATATCAACAACCACACCTATAAATAATACTGCATAGAAACACACGAGGCTTTATCCACTTCCACGCACTCATTCAGTTACAGTAACACATACACATATGTAACCCTCCACCCCAACACACACATGCACACACTCCTTACCTTGGCGCACTGGCACGTGTTACACGCGTCCACATATGTTCCGTTGACGCATTTCATCTTGACGACTATGCTTTTCACACATCCTTGGCCTATCATTTTTCCGCATCCCATAGGCCCTGCGGAGACTCCAGGAGGAACGGATCCTTGCAGAGGATTCCCGTGTCCTTGTCCAATGCTGCCGGGAGATTTTTTCTTAACATCCCTCCATAATATAGTATGATAAAGAAACATGAATGAATCAAAAACTGTTGAACGATAGTTAATATGAAAGATGACGTTGAAAAAATCAAATCAACTCACCTGCTGACGAAGAGGAGGCACACGGCGAGGGGGAGGACGCTCTTCATCTCGGCGAGTTCGAAGCACAAAGATCAAGTGACTAAGAGCCTCTTCTTTCGTGTTATATACTGAGCGTGTAACCTTCAGCACGCCCACCTCTCCTCCTTAACCTTTTGTTCGTCTATTCTCTCCCATATTTGAAAACTTGCCGCACTGTTGTCATATCCTGTAACTTGTTATTGATCTTGTTTCATGTGCATATCCTTGTGTACACTGCTTATCTCCTGTCAGTCAAATATCTTGAGGCGAAAATGTTTTCGGGCGTTTGAGTAGCTGTCATTCCATGATGTTAAGTTAATGTTACTGTATTTCATTTCATGACTACGTGTGTTTATCATTGTGTTTATGGGTGTGTTTATCTTTGTGTACGAGTGTATGTGTTTATTTTTGTGTACATGGGTATGTGTTCATCTTTATGTATGTGAGTGTTTATCTTTTTGTTTATGTGTATGCACACACACACACACACACACACACACACACACACACACACACACACACACACACACATATATATATACATATATATAAGTAAATATGCATATGTGGATCTATCTATATATAAGCAAATATTGATGTGTTTATCTATCTATATATGTGTATGTATGTGTGTGTGCATGTGTAAATATATATACATGGAAGACATGGGATAGTTATTTGTTATGAAATATAACTTTGAGCCGAGAGTGAGAGAAGAAAGATTAGGTCTATTGCGACTCTGGGATTCCGATCCATTTCAGGAAGGTTCATGCTGCACGCATGCACACACATATATATGTATATATATATATATATATATATATATATATATATATATATATATATATATATATATATAACTTCCCACCTAGGTCTCGAACCTAATTATATGTGTGTTTATCTATATACATACACACACACACACACACACACACACACACACATATGTATATATATATATATATATATATATATATATATATATATATATATATACATATATATATGTTTATGTATATAGATGTATTTGTTTATGTATATATATGTATAAGTTTATGCATATATATGTATATGTATGTATATGCAATATATATACATATATATACATACGTGTGTGTGTTCATGCATGAGCATCGATGTGCTTCTAAACACAGAATTCAGTAGGTAAAATAAAGGATAAAGGCACGAAGGAGAGACGATAGGTCAAATAGGTAAAAATATAATGAAAAAAAATCAAAATCACACAGGCAACGTTAATATTCTGTAAAAATAAAAGTATATACGAGAATAAATAAATCACAAATGAGAAATTAAATGTCATTTCGTGTACTAATAATTCATATATGTATGTGCATAAACCTACATTGCTACGTTTGTCACAGTTGCATTTTGCTAAATACTCTTGATATGACAAACATCAGTCTCCGATAAATTTACTTCAATGATATCACTTCAGTAGACGTGAGTTTGCGGCATATTCGGGGCTTTGAAAACGTCTTTAGACGAACTGGCAACTCGGCTGCACATGATGGATGCATAGCAATGTACATTTATAGATAGAAAAATAAGTGGATGGATAGACGGATAGATAGATACATACAAAATATATATAAATATGTGTACACACACACACACACACACACACACACACACACACACACACACACACACACACACACACACACACACACACACACACACACATATATATATATATATATATATATATATATATATATATATATATATATATACATATGTATGTATCTATCAATCTCCATCTTTCTATCTGTTACCCATTCTCTCTCTCACTCTCACTCCCTCTCTTTCTCTTTATATATATGTATGTATGTATATGCATATATATCATATATATACATATATGTGTATATATACATATATATGTATATATATATATATATATATATATATATATATATATATATATATATAAGTATATATACATACATATAAACATACACATTTAGTGTAAAACTTTATTGTTTTAGTTGTTTTTTTCTGCCCATACAAGGAGGATTAGAAATGTATTGTTCTTTAAGTTGAATAACAATCAATTATTTAAAAAGATTGGCAAACTAAGCAGTTAGAATCATGATGAATCATAGAAAAAGAAAGATAACCTTAACTAACAGACACTGAAACAAGCTGTAAAATGAATAAAGAGATAGAGAGATAAAGTAACGCGATGAACTTGTTCCCTGCAACATGCAACACCGCTTCTCCTTTAACATAAATTCATTATCATGATTATTATTCTCACTATCATGACGGCCAATATCCTACGAGACTGGGCGAAAGCCTGTCTCTCTACTATGATACGCAGGGACATGGGTATCCTTTGCCAGGACTGGATTCCTCGCACCTTCTGAAGGCCGTGAAACCCTTTCCTCCTGGGGTCTCCGCAGGGCCTGTGAGATGCGGCAGGAGGATAGGCCAAGGACCGTCGACGGCATGGACTGCGCCCACGGAACAGATGTGGACATGCGCAACAGGTGCCAGTGTGCCAAGGTAAATTGTATTCCTATTTTTCAGGAATAGCTTATTTTTCTCGGAATCTAAAAAGAACAAATCTCTCTCTCTCTCTATCTATCTATCTATATATGACGAATCCTTCCCGAATATTCGTATATAACGATATTTGTTCCCTTTTCTTACAGGGGCCGAACGAGATCTCGGAGGACTATGGGATGAACACGACAAGTGCACCGCAAAACTTCACTGCTTCGTCGAAAAGTCGATAGAAAACCATTAAAGTACTTAATATGTAGGTATGGTATATAACTATGAGCAAAATGTGGTAGAAACTCCAAATAAAACGGAAAAAGTACTCGACTACTCTTCAAATATGGTGATTTATATTCACTCCCTTTCGTCTCACAAGGCTGTGGAACTTCTCAGATTCAGTCTAAGCATTTTTTTTTCTTAATGCATACATTGTTCTTCATATTAAAAGAGGAAGTTGCAGGATATTTTGCATTTCATCGTATCCACCATGTCGTTCCAGCGACCGTAATGATTGACTTCATATTTTACTCATATCGAGGAAGCAGGAATTAGTCTAAAACCCTGTAAAAGAAGAAAGAAGAGGAAACATGGATTTCATGAACTGCTAAAAAATGGACCTTTAGAATAGACTTTTGTATCATGAATGCTTTTCGTAACTAAGTAAAATATAAATTTCTAGGAAGGGGCAAAGACTTCGATACAAAATGAGAAGATTCACGTTTTTAATAATGTGCGCGCAAAGGGCAAACATGCATCAAAGCGTATCAAACTGTTTTGGGTTTCGAGGACGCTACAATAAGAGACCTTTAGTTTAATTTCATTTGGATATTCTTTGAGATAAGTATACATAGAGATGAATACCAACGCAATAAGCTTACATAGGTGAAATGAAACAGCCATAACAAATTATAGAAAATATAATAAATAAAACGAGATAGAGACACAGGCGACGAAACCGCAAATACACTCAAACTTGATACAGACAATTACAAATAGACAGAAAGGAACAGTAACAATCAAATGACAGGAGACGAGTCAATCTGGAAAAGCCTCAACAACTAAACTAAGGTCAACTCAACCAAACCCAACTGTCCCACTATCTTTTGTCATTTTGACCAATTAAATGTTAGTTAAAGATTTTAGTTATTATCAACCTCACTTTCCACTGACATCACTACATCCAAAGATGACACTTTAAACAAAAAATTGACATGCATCGCCCTTCTCTTCAGATTATTTCCATTATCGACTTGATCTTCATGAACACATCCCTCCAGCGATGCTGCTCTAGCTGCAGGTCCCTCCAAGAGCCACTGTTTTTTTTCCTTTCTTTCTTCCTTTTTCTTTTTTTCTTTTTTCCTTTTTTAGGAAAATATATAGGCGTCATCTGGAGCCCCCGGGGGACGGGTGAGAATGGACCCCTTAGCTATGCCTCCTCCCCTTCCCTCTTCTCCACCTGTGTTGCCAAATTATGGCAACGCAGGTGGAGAAGAGGAGAGTATCCTTTCGGTTTCGTCATGTGATGAGGCGTCGGGTTGATTCGAAACGTCACGATTTATCGCTCCCAAATTGTTTTGGCTGAATTTCATTTCATATACGTGCGCGTACGCGTGTGCGTGGGTATTGCATCATAATTCTGCCATAACCAAGCATTCAGAAACATCTCCTTTGGGACACTCAGAGCTGCAGTGCCGTAGGTGTTGGCATTCGTGGTGTCGCAAAACTTGCAGGAGTCCCGTGGGGCGTCCCTCGCCCCCCCCCCTCCAAATGCCACGCCCGTCGGTACCCGATGCTCAGGCACGCTCACTAGTTGCCTTTTATGTTAATAAGATATGATGATAATGATAAAAGGGATAATAATGACATCATCAGTAACACGAGTTACAATCAAATGATCATAATGCAAATGAAAAATGGTGATAATCATGGTAATGAGGATATATTTCATGTTATTAATAATAAATGCAAGCATACAGAATGATAAAAATGCTATTAAACGCATTACTGAAAATTATAGTGATCCTATTTCTTATACCAGTTGGCAACTGTAATTCGCGTTCAGTGGAGTGTCTACACAGCTGTAGAATATACACGTAAAGCAAGACTGAAAACAAATTCCTAGATATAATAAAACTTTGTAACTGAAAAAATAGGCAGGTGTGGGGGAAAGGGAAAGTTATGTTGGGGGAGAGACAACCAGGCTTACATAACCCGAAATTATACATATGCATGAATATATATACATATATACATGTATATGTATATATGTGTGTGTGCGCACACACACACATATGTATGCATGTATGTACATATATTTGTATATGTATTAATACATACATACATATATATATGTATGTGTGTGTGTGTGTGCGTGTACATACATATATTCATATGCATATATGTATATATGTACATGTGTAGTTTTACATACATACATATATATATATATATATATATATATATATATATATATATATATATATATATATATTGGCCAACATATATAAATCAACGTACATACTAAACATACTTATATATACATACGTTAATACATACATATATACATACATATCTGTGCGTGTGTGTTTTTTTTGTGTGTGTGTGTATATGAATAGAAATATAATGATTCATTTCTTGCTTTCATCCTTCTAAAGGATATAGTCTTCGGTATACCTAGGTTAAATGTCTTTACATATAATAAAGAGATGTTTAAAATGACGAAAATCATGTTCCCCTGCAGTAGTGCCCATATATATATGTATATATATATACATATACAGTACAGGCGGAGAGGGTTGCGTAGGAAACAGGGGGGCCCTCAGGTGACCAGCTGCGTTTGAGGTAGAAGGAAGGAGCAAGACTTCCCAGACAGGTGGGGAAAAGGCTAGTCAGGTGACCAGCTGAGTGGAAGGCAGAGGAAGGGGCGAAACCGCGTGCCTGTCGAGCGTGTCGTGCTTCGTGCCAACCCTGGGTGCCCAGAAATCACTTGAGTGAGATTCATACTGAATGGGAATTATCCGATAACTTATTGGTTGGAGGAATAAAGGAAAGCTTTTTGGTTTACCCTCAGGGGACAATGGGGTTTGGAGGACCTAGGCTGACCTTGTTCAGTGGATAAAGCTTTTCCAGAATTATTTGGCATTGGTTCGCCTCCTGTCACGGGATTCGGTTCCTGAACCTGGTGGTTTTCAGTTGGCAGACACCTGTATTTTCTCTAATGTGACTCGAAATATTACGTTTTTGTATTAAATTAATTCATTTGATCAACGTAGATGTTACATCCTTACTCCTATGAACATCTACTCTTTTATCCATCTCTCTATCAATCTATATATATGTATATGTATATTTTATCTTTTCTCCGTGTAATGATTTCTGACAAATTTCTTTGCCAAGTTCTTTCTTGTGGCACAACACTTTTGCATGAGAACGATTACCTACATTCATACTTTTCTTGTTTCTCTTTCGCTGCGGTGTCCTCATTCACATGAAATATTTGAAACATTATGTAAAAACATTCAGGAAACTATAAATATGAAGTGCTTTCCAATACTTTAATCCCATCTACATATTTCTATAGTATAAAACAAGGTAAATATTATCATCAATTCCAAAGCCCAAAGTGCATGCATCGACGTGATCTGAGAAACGGATTCTTCCGAACTATACACTTCACACCCGCATTCAGCCATCGATGTTGAGTCTGCATTTGCCAACAAGAGTCACGTTTTCGACGAAGCAGTGAAGCTTTGAGGTGCATCTGCCGTGTTCTCCCCATGTTCCTCCGCAGGTTTCGTTCGGCCCCTGTAAGAAATGAAAATGATCGCTGTCATTTCTGCGGACAGTCATGTCTAATTATCGCTGCAATTATTTGCCTGGACAGTACGCATACACCACAAAACACACTCCTTACCTTGGCACACTGGCACCTGTTGCACATATCAACATAAGTTCCGTGGGCGCACTTCATGTCGTCGACGGTGTTCTGCACGCATCCTTGGCTCCTCGTCTTGTCGCATTCCACAGGACTTCCGGAGACCGCAGGTTCAGCGGGTCTCACATCCAGCGGAGGGTGCAAGGAACCAGGTCCTTGCAAAGGATTCCCAAGAACATGCCCAGTACCGTTGAGGGAAAGGTCTGCGTTCGGTTTCTGTAAAATGATAATCATTATTTTCTGTTCAGTTTAGCCGTCCTGGATACCATTGTGCTGCTTAGAAAAATGTAGATATTACATAAACTTTCTTTTTTCATTTTATGATTCAATAAACATATCAATACTTATATGAGTAACCTTAAAGGGTATTTCATTTAACTTATGGAGTAACACATTCCAAAGTTAGCATATAAAAAAATTCACCAAAAGACATTTGGTGCAACACATACGAGGCTCGCACTCATACTTGCAATTTTCGTTTATTTTTAGGATTGGTGACTTGCATACCCTTTCCCTTGACAGCTGACACTCCTTACCTTTGCGCACTGGCACAAGTTGCACGTGTCCACATATGTTCCGTGATCGCAGTTCATGTTGTCGACGATGCTCTGCATGCACCCTTGGCCCTTCCCGCTGCCGCATCCCGCAGGCCCTGTAGAGACCGCAGGTTGAACGGGTCTCGGGGTCGGCAGAGGGTGCAAGGGACCAGGTCCTTGCAAAGGGTACCCATGCCCATGCACAATATGGTAGAGCGAAAGGATTTCATTTAGTCCCTGGAAAGTAATGATAATCATTACGATAAAGCGGTGGCAGAGGTGGGTGGTGTTGCAAGTTCCAGATATTGCTTTTGATCTGATATTGTTGCTGATATTATTGAGTTTTTCATTTATGTTAACATGGTTCTGTGTTTAGGTTCTCCAACCATTAAAATTGATTTTTGTACTTGTGGAAAAACACAATGTTAATGAACCTTGTCAATATATATATAAGAAAATATAGAAACAAGAAACATTTACACCAAAGGTAGTAAACACGTTTCATTACAAGATCGCATTCGGACGCCTAAATACAGATTTTTCCCACGTGCACTCATATCTTGTCTCATGCATACATATTCAATTAGTCACGTGCTCGCAACGCTTTACCGTAAGACAAACGCTAACTATTCACCTTGGCACAATGGCACATGTTACACATATCCATATATGTTCCGTGGGTGCAGTTCATGTCGTCCACGATGCTCTGCTCGCATCCTTGGCCTATCGTCCCGCCGCATCCTACAGGCCCTTCGGAGGCTGCAGGAGGAAGGGGACTCGCGGCCATCAGAGGCTGCGAGGAACCAGGTCCTTGCAAAAGATACTCAAGGATTTCGTTCGGTTCCTGTAAAAGTATAATAACGATATCAAAAAACATATCAATAAATAGTTACAATAATACAAACATATGTGACTCTCCACCCCAACACAGATGCACACACTCCTTACCTTGGCGCACTGGCACGTGTTGCACGCGTCCACATATGTTCCGTAGACGCATTTCATTTGGACGACTATGTTTTTCACACATCCTTGGCCTATCGTCTTGGCGCATCCTACAGGCCCTGCGAAGGCTGCAGGAGGAAGGGGTCTCGCGGCCATCAGAGGTTGCGAGGAACCAGGTTCTTGCAAAATATACTCGTGCTCTTGTGTAATGCGATAGAGAGAAAGGTTTTCGGTCGGTTCCTGTAAGAGTATAATGGTAACGATATCAACCACCACACCTATAAATAATACTGCATAGAAACACACGAGGCTTTATCCACTTCCACGCACTCATTCAGTTACAGTAACACATACACATATGTAACCCTCCACCCCAACACACACATGCACACACTC
>NC_091567.1:15146346-15153846 GCF_042767895.1 Penaeus vannamei
TGTATATGTATATATGTGTGTGTGCGCACACAAACACATATATGTATGCATGTATGTACATATATTTGTATATGTATTAATACATACATATATATATGTGTGTATGTGTGTGTGTGTGTGCGTGTGCGTGTACATATATATATATATATATATATATATATATATATATATATATATATATATATATATATATATATATATATATATATATATATATATGTATATATGTACATGTGTAGTTATACATATATATATATATATATATATATATATATATATATATATATATATATATATATATATATATATAATGGCCAACATATATAAATCAACGGACATACTAAACATACTTATATATACATACGTAAATACATACATATATACATACATATCTGTGCATGTGTCTTTTTTTTCTATGTATATGAATAGAAATATAATTTATTTCTTGCTTTTATCCTTCTAAAGGATATCGTTAAATAGTCTTCGGTATATCTAGGTTAAATGTCTTTACATATAATAAAGAGATGTTTAAAATGACGAAAATCATGTGTTCCCCTGCAGTAGTGCCCATATATATGTATATATACATATATATATACATTACAGGCGGAGAGGGTTGCGTAGGAAACAGAGGGGCCCTCAGGTGACCAGCTGCGTTTGAGGTAGAAGGAAGGAGCAAGACTTCCCAGACAGGTGGGGAAAAGGCTAGTCAGGTGACCAGCTGAGTAGAAGGCAGAGGAAGGGGCGATACCCCGTGCCTGTCGAGCGTGTCGTGCTTCGTGCCAACCCTGGGTGCCCAGAAATCACTTGAGTGAGATTCATACTGAATGGGAATTATCCGATAACTTATTGGTTGGAGGAATAAAGGAAAGCTTTTTGGTTTACCCTCAGGGGACAATGGGGTTTGGAGGACCTAGGCTGACCTTGTTCAGTGGATAAAGCTTTTCCAGAATTATTTGGCATTGGTTCGCCTCCTGTCACGGGATTCGGTTCCTGAACCTGGTGGTTTTCAGTTGGCAGACACCTGTATTTTCTCTAATGTGACTCGAAATATTACGTTTTTGTATTAAATTAATTCATTTGATCAACGTAGATGTTACATTCTTACTCCTATGAACATCTACTCTTTTATCCATCTCTCTATCAATCTATATATATGTATATGTATATTTTATCTTTTCTCCGTGTAATGATTTCTGACAAATTTCTTTGCCAAGTTCTTTCTTGTGGCACAACACTTTTGCATGAGAACGATTACCGACATTCATACTTTTCTTGTTTCTCTTTCGCTGCGGTGTCCTCATTCACATGATATCTTTGAAACATTATGTAAAAAAAATTCAGGAAACTATAAATATGAAGTGCTTTCCAATACTTTAATCCCATCTACATATTTCTATAGTATAAAACAAGGTAAATATTATCTTCAATTCCAAAACCCAAATTGCATGCATCGACGTGATCAGAGAAACGGATTCTTCCGAACTATACACTTCACATCCGCATTCAGCCATCGATGTTGAGTCTGCATTTGCCAACAAGAGTCACGTTTTCGACGAAGCAGTGAAGCTTTGAGGTGCATCTGCCGTGTTCTCCCCATGTTCCTCCGCAGGTTTAGTTCGGCCCCTGTAAGAAAGGAAAACGATCGCTGTCATTTCTGCGAAAATTCATGTCTAATTATCGCTGCAATCATTTGCCTGGACAGTACGCATATATATACACCACAAAACACACTCCTTACCTTGGCACACTGGCACCTGTTGCACATATCAACATAAGTTCCGTGGGCGCACTTCATGTCGTCGACGGTGTTCTGCACGCATCCTTGGCTCCTCGTCTTGTTGTATTCCACAGGACTTCCGGAGACCGCAGGTTCAGCGGGTCCTTGACAGCTGACACTCCTTACCTTTGCGCACTGGCACAAGTTGCACGTGTCCACATATGTTCCGTGATCGCAGTTCATGTTGTCGACGATGCTCTGCATGCACCCTTGGCCCATCCCGCTGCCGCATCCCGCAGGCCCTGTAGAGACCGCAGGTTGAACGGGTCTCGGGGTCGGCAGAGGGTGCAAGGGACCAGGTCCTTGCAAAGGGTACCCATGCCCATGCACAATATGGTAGAGCGAAAGGATTTCATTTAGTCCCTGGAAAGTAATGATAATCATTACGATAAAGCGGTGGCAGAGGTGGGTGGTGTTGCAAGTTCCAGATATTGCTTTTGATCTGATATTGTTGCTGATATTATTGAGAGTTTTTCATTTATGTTAACATGGTTCTGTGTTTAGGTTCTCCAACCATTAAAATTGATTTTTGTACTTGTGGAAAAACACAATGTTAATGAACCTTGTCAATATATATATAAGAAAATATAGAAACAAGAAACATTTACACCAAAGGTAGTAAACACGTTTCATTACAAGATCGCATTCGGACGCCTAAATACAGATTTTTCCCACGTGCACTCATATCTTGTCTCATGCATACATATTCAATTAGTCACGTGCTCGCAACGCTTTACCGTAACACAAACGCTAACTATTCACCTTGGCACAATGGCACATGTTACACATATCCATATATGTTCCGTGGGTGCAGTTCATGTCGTCCACGATGCTCTGCTCGCATCCTTGGCCTATCGTCCCGCCGCATCCTACAGGCCCTTCGGAGGCTGCAGGAGGAAGGGGACTCGCGGCCATCAGAGGCTGCGAGGAACCAGGTCCTTGCAAAAGATACTCAAGGTTTTCGTTCGGTTCCTATAAAAGTACAATAACGATATCAACAACCATATCTATAAATAGTTACAATTATGCAAACACATATGTGACCCTCCACCCCAACACACACACGCACACTCCTTACCTTCGCGCAGTGGCACGTGTTGCACGCGTCCACATATGTTCCGTTGACGCATTTCATTTGGACGACTATGCTTTTCACACATCCTTGGCCTATCTTTTTTTTACGCATCCCATAGTTCCTGCGGAGACTCCAGAAGGAACGGATCCTTGCAGAGGATTCCCGTGTCCTTGTCCAATGCTGCTGGGAGATTTTTTCTTAACATCCCTCCATAATATAGTATGATAAAGAAACATGAATGAATCAAAAACTGTTGAACGATAGTTAATATGAAAGATAGCGTCAAAAAAATAATTATATACTTTTACACCAAGAGAACTCACCTGCCGACGATGAGGAGACACACGGCGAGGGGGACGACGCTCTTCATCTCGTCAAGTTCGAAGCACGAAGACCAAGTGACTAAGTGGTTCTTCTTTCGAGTTTATATGCTGATCGTGTTACCTTCAGACCGACCATCTCTCTGCCCTACCCTTTTGTTCATCTTCTATGCACTCCCATATTTGAAAACACCGCACTGTTGTCATATTCTGTAACTTGTTATTGATCTTGCCTAATGTGCATATCCTTGTGCACGTGGATGTGTACACTATTTATCTCCTTAGTCAAAGATCTTGACGCGGAATACGCCTTCGGACATCGGAGTGACTGTCACTTCAGATGACATCGATGACGTCCTTCTAACAAAAAGGAAATAAAAACAAAGGTTTATGCAAGAACAATAAGTATAAACTTCATGTTTGCAGGACTGATCGCTTTGCAACTGCAAATATCAAGGTCATTTTAGCATTCAGGAAAGTCTCAGTATGACATGCCACCTACTTGACTTATTCGGAAATTTTTCATCCGGTTGATAATGTAGTCTTGATGATCATGTAAATTCCATTTAGGGTTACTGAATCATTCAATACATCAAGGAGCAGACATTTAAAGCAGCATAGACTCAACGCAGTATAGAGTACTAGGTATACATATAGGCCTCCCCCCCCCCCCCATCTTCAGGAACCTGGAGGCAGTGAAAAATCACCCCCACCCAAGGGGCGCCGCTACCACCCCCCTCAGTATCCTCCATTTGTGTTACTTTATGGATGAGCTGCCGAGCTGATTCGACAGGTGTTGCTATATCGATCCTAAGTTAATGTCACTGCATCTTATTACATTTTGTACGTATGTATATGTGTGTGAGAGAGGGGGGGAGGGAGGGAGAGAGAGAGATATGCGTTTGTGTAAAGGGATATTGATATCAACAATAACATCAACAATATCAATCCAAATCGAACTAGCTATAATGGGAATGGGAATGGCGATAGTGATGATGATTATGATAACATTGGCCAAAATAATGATGGAAAAATTATTTTTAAAATGTCCTAATAAGCTATAATGGTCAAATCAATATATATATATTTTTTTTATTCAGCATGATAAATAACGATGAAAATAGTAATGACAATGGAAATTATCAATAGCAGATGAATACACACACACACACACACACACACACACACACACACACACACACACACACACACACATATATATATATATATATATATATATATATATATATATATATATATATATATATACCTATATATTTATATATATATCTATATATATATATATATATATATATATATATACCTATATACACACATACACACTCACACACACACACACACACACACACACACACACACACACACACACACACACACACACACACACACACACACATATATATATATATATATATATATATATATATATATATATATATATATATATATACATTATGCATATATATACACACATACATATATATGTATACATACATATATATGTGCATATATGTATATATATATATATATATATACATATATATATATATATATATATATATATATATATATATATATATATATATGTATATATATATATATATATATGTATATATATATATATATATATATATATATGTATATATATATATATATATATATATATATATATGTGTGTGTGTGTGTGTGTGTGTGTGTGTGTGTGTGTGTGTGTGTGTGTGTGTGTGTGTGTGTGTGTGTGTGTATGTATATATATAAAAATGAATAAATATATACATACATACATATATATATATGATAGCAGATGAATATATATATATATATATATATATATATATATATATATATATATATATATATATATATATATATATATATATATATATATATGAGTGTGTGTATGTATATATATAAATATGAATAAATATATACATACATACATATATATATGATAGCAGATGAATATATATAATATATATATATATATATATATATATATATATATATATATATATATATGAGTGTGTGTATGTATATATATAAATATGAATAAATATATACATACATACATATATATATATGATAGCAGATGAATATATATAATACATATATATATATATATATATATATATATATATATATATATATATATATATATATATATATATAGTTTTTTGTTTGTTTCGCATCTTGATCTTTCTAACAAATGTCGGTAAGTACTCCCCATGTAAACTTTTTATACATAGACCTTTACAAGATATACTAAAACAAAAAGATCCTTGGCAAGGACCTGGGGCGGTATCCACGAAAGTTCTCAGACAGGCAAAATCGTCCAAGACAGTGAAAATGACTCAGATTCCGTTGAGACTGTTTCAGAATATTCTCAACTGCGAAATTTGTCTCAAATCGAAATGTGAGACAGGGTCGCGACTGTCGGAAGTCATTTGAGAATAGACTCTGACAGTTTTCTGTGCGGGGATCATAGGCCTATATATGTATATATTCATACACATTTGTAGAGGCCCCGTGAGGGCCAGGAACTAAGTTTCCCCCTCGCGTCGTTTTCGTTGCGACTACGAGCGCCACCTGGGGAATATTTTTCTTCAAATACGTAATAATTAAATATTTCAGTAATATAGTTAAAAGATCTACTTCGGAACCTCTCCAGGTATACATAAAACCAATAAAACCCATAACAATGTTTTCTTCATTCTTGCTATCCAATCTCTCTGACTTATTCTTTACTTCACCTTCCCTCAGAAGAGCATGGAACAGTCCGGGAATGATAAGAAATTTTTGTTCCATCCCCCATTATGAAAATGTCACATCAAGAGATATGGACCGGTCCTGTTGGTCAGCAGCTAAAGGCCCAACCGTGCAACTTCACGCCACTCCGGGCTGCATGCCACCGAGAGTAAAGAGTGGACAAAATGGAGTGCAGTGATAAGAAATGGAAAAAAAAGTATCACCAAATGATTTATAGCAACCTATAACAGCTAAAAGAAATTAAATGGGACACCATAGGCATTTCAGAAATTAGAAAGAAAGGTGAATGCTTAGCAGAGAGGAGAAATGGACATATTTACAATATGGACAACAACAACGAAGCTAAAAAATGGTGGAGGATTTGTCATCAACAAACGATTGGAAAATCATATTATGGAAATTATAGGAATAAATGAAAGGATTGTATATATAAAGTTGAAGTTGAATGCAAAATATTTCATGAAAATAATTCAGGTTTATGCTCCAAAAACCGACCATGAGGACGAAGAAGTAGAACCATGAAGAAGTTTCAATGAAAAAATAAATCGAATATAGACTCACGGTGTGCATGGCCTCTCTCTCTCTCTCTCTCTCTCTCTCTCTCTCTCTCTCTCTCTCTCTCTCTCTCTCTCTCTCTCTCTCTCTCTCTCTCTCTCTCTCTCTCTCTCTCTCTCCGTCTTGTATCACCTGGATCCGCTATTTAGATAATGGGATTTTTTTTCAATATGTTAATTGGAAAATAGAATAACACTCATGGCAATATTTCATACGCCATTATATTTTCCAAATGTTTACTATTATTTCATAACCAAAAAATGAATATCAATATGTAAAAGACGAGTTGAACAAGTGTATAAAGTAATCGGTTTCTTGAATAGTTTGGAGGGGGCACCGACAACGCTCAGACAGCCGCTGAAACGACAAAGGAAGGCCAAAGAATAACGGCTAAGGGAATATTCCCTTAGCCTCGAGTAGAGTGAAGCTAAGAGTCGACCCTTCGCGGGAAGAGTGAGCGTGAGCCGGGAATGGGGTTCGCTGGGAAGTACTCGATCTGCTCAGGTCTAAAGACTATCACCCAATAATTTGACACTAAATAATATGTTAAAACTATGTTTCGCAGCACCTGCACACAATCACTACATTTCATTTCACATAATTTATTTCCCCAATAGTTTCGGAAACAATATTACCGACATTGTGTAGTGATGTGCTGTCCCCGCAATCCCTCTCTTGAACGAAATGCGCCCCCCCCCCCCCCCTCTCCATCGCGACAAGAAGGAAATACCGAGAGAACAGGGTTCTCACAAATGTAGATCAGGGACTCCCTAGAATTGGGCTGAAATATCGCTAGATTGAACAGAATGTCCCTAGATTTTACAAATGCCGAATCAAAATTCTTATTCAAAAGTAAACCATATTTGTATTGGTTTGTATGGTGACGATGTGGGTATTTTCCTTAAGATGTTTATTTTCAATCTTTATACAGTAACATGATTTAGCCTTTTAAGCTTTGGCATAGGTAAAATAATAAATACCAC
>NC_091567.1:15158846-15163846 GCF_042767895.1 Penaeus vannamei
GATAACTCAAAAAATAACAAATGGAGGATACTGAGGGGGTGGTAGCGGCGCCCCTTGGGTGGGAGTGATTTTTTACTGCCTCCAGGTTCCTGAAGATGGGGGGGGGGGGCCTATATGTATACCAAGTACTAGAGTACTAGGTATACATATAGCCCTCCCCCCCCCCCCCATCTGCGTTGAGTCTATGCTGCTTTAAATGTCTGCTCCTTGATGTATTGAATGATTCAGTAACCCTAAATGGAATTTACAATATGATCATCAAGAGCACCTTATCAACCGGATGAAAAATACTCCAAATTTCCGAATAAGTCAAGTAGATGGTTTGTCATACTGAGTTTCCAGAATGCTAAAATGACCTTAATATTTGTATTCATATCCTGTCAAACTAGTATTCACAAAGTCAAAACAGTTAATAAAGCAACTTATGCCGAACGATCAGTCCTACATACATGAAGTTCATGCCTATTGCTCCTGCATAAACCTTTTATTCTTATTTCCAGAAAGACGTCATCGATGACATCATGGAATGATAGTGACTCAGGCGCCCGAAAACGTATTCGTCTCAAGATCTTCGATTGAAACAAAAGAGATAAGCAATTTACACATCCACGTGCATAAGGATATGCACATTAGGCAAGATCAATAACAAGTTACAGGATATGACAACAGTGCGGCAAGTTTTCAAATATGGGAGAGCATAGATGAACAAAGGTTTAAGGAGGAGAGGTGGGCGGGCTGAAGGTTACACGACCAGTATATAAACACGAAAGAAGAGGCTCTTAGTCACTTGGTCTTCGTGCTTCGAACTCGCCGAGATGAAGAGCGTCCTCCCCCTCGCCGTGTGCCTCCTCTTCGTCGGCAGGTGAGTTCTCTTGGTGTAAAAGTGTATAATGTTTTTTCGACGTTTTTTATTCATTTATGTTTCTTTACCATGATTTATTATGGAGGGATGTTAAGAAAAACTCTCCCCGTAGCATTGGACAAGGACACGGGAATCCTCTGCAAGGATCCGTTCCTCCTGGAGTCTCCGCAGGGCCTATGGGATGCGGAAAAAAGATAGGCCAAGGATGTGTGAAAAGCATAGTCGTCAAGATGAAATGCGCCAATGGAACATATGTGGACGCGTGTAACACGTGCCAGTGCGCCAAGGTAAGGAGTGTGTGCGTGTGTGTTGGGGTGGAGGGTTACATATGTGTATGTGTTACTGTAACTGAATGAGTGCGTGGAAGTGGATAAAGCCTCGTGTGTTTCTATGCAGTATTATTTTAGATATGGTTGTTGATATCGCTATCAATATACTTTTACAGGAACCGAACGAAAACCTTTCTCTCTATCACATTACACAAGAGCATGAGTATCTTTTGCAAGGACCTGGTTCCTCGCAGCCTCTGATGGCCGCGAGTCCCCTTCCTCCTGCAGCCTCCGAAGGGCCTGTAGGATGCGGCGGGACGATAGGCCAAGGATGCGAGCAGAGCATCGTGGACGACATGAACTGCACCCACGGAACATATATGGATATGTGTAACATGTGCCAGTGTGCCAAGGTGAATAGTTAGCTTTTGTGTTACTGTAAAGTGTTGTGAGCACGTGAATAATTGCGTACAAAAATTAATTAAGTACAAAAAATTTAATGGCCAAAGAATCTAGACACAGAATCATGTTGACATAAATGAAAAACTCAATAATATCAGCAATATCAGATCGAAAACAATATCTGGAACTTGCAACACCACCCACCTCTGCCGCCGATTTATCGTGAGCACGTGAATAATTGAAAATGTATGTATGAGTGCAAATATGAGTGCACGTGAGAAAACTCTGTGCTTAACCGTCCGAATGCGATCTTTAATGAAATGTGTTAGCGACCTTTGGTGTATATGTTTCTTGTTTCTATATTGTATACAGTGACAAAATTGATTAAGATTGTAATTTTCCACTAAAAATCGCTTTTAATTATTGAAGAACCTAAAAAATTTGAATCATGTTGTTATATCATTACTTTCCAGGGACTGAATGAAATCCTTTCTCTCTACCATAACCTAAATGGACATGAGTATCCTTTGCAAGGACCTGGTCCCTTGCACACTCTGCTGACCGTGAGACCCGTTCAACCTGCGGTCTCTACAGGGCCTGCGGGATGCGGCAGCGGGATGGGCCAAGGGTGCATGCAGAGCATCGTCGACAACATGAACTGCGATCACGGAACATATGTGGACACGTGCAACATGTGTCAGTGCGGAAAGGTAAGGAGTGTCAGCTGTCAAGGGAAAGGGTATGCAAGTCACCAATCCTAAAATAAACGAAACTAACTGCAAGTATGAGTGCGAGCGCCGTATAGGTTGTCCTAAATCACAGTCTTTTGGTGAAATTAATTTGTATGTTGACTTTGTTGTAGACCTTTCTTAGGAATTTAATCCACAAAAATGAAATATCTTTTAAGGCTTCTAATATAAGCATTTATAATCAAATTGAATTATAAAATGATTATTTTAAAAAGCACATTGGTATCCAGGACGGCTAAATTGAACAGACAAATGAGATATAACATTACCTGGCCATAAGACCTTTCTCTCCAGCACCGCCCCTCCCTACCACTGACTCAACTTTATGATTATCATTTTACAGGAACCGAACGCAGACCTTTCCCTCTACGATACTGGACACGCTCTTGGGAATCTTTTGCAAGGACCTGATTCCTTGCACCCTCTGCCGACCGCGAGACCCGTTCAACCTGCGGTCTCCGCCGGGCCTGTGGAGTGCGGAAGAGGGATGGGCCAAGGATGCGAGCAGAGCATCGTCGACGACATGAACTACGACCATGGAACATGTGAGGACACGTGCAACATGTGTCAGTGCGCGAAGGTAAGGAGTGTCGGCTGACAAGGGAAATGATATGCAAGGCAGCGATCCTTAATATAAACGATTCTCGTAAACTTATAGGCATACATAATACTAGAATACATGGAAACGATACATAAGTGAACTTTAAAAAAAAATCTTTAGAAAAGGCTTTAGAAAAAAACTAACTTGCTGATATATAAACGCAATGATGAAAAATAATTAAATAAAAAGCTGTTAAACTGTCTCTTTGGTTTGAGTTAACAATATATTAATATAACGGTGTTTGTATTGGTTCCTATCTATACAGCAAATATATATGCAACATGATGGATATAATCAATTTTTTTTTTCTACATGTGCTTAAATAGTGTTTTAGCTGACGACTATTTAAACAATCTCGCTGTGTCTAGTTCTGTTTTCATGTTACGTGATTGGCCGAAGGAACCTAAATGATTATGTATAGCGTTCGCTGATTAGTCGAATTGCTTTAGCAGAGCCCTCTGTTGGCTACCATTAGAATGAGTCGATTTACGATTGTAACTCAGCATATCCAAATTACCATTTCTTCGTGAATCCCGCTTTGTCATGACTGGTAAACGCAATGGTAAATGACCGCTGGTAAATGCGTTACAATCGTATGTTAGTGAATCCAGCCCCAGGACGGCTAAATTGAACAGACAAATGAGATAATAACTGGCAATAAGACCCTTCTCTCCAGCACCGCCCTTCCCTACCAAACAGTTATCTTTATGATTATCATTATTTAACAGAATCCGAATGCAGGCCTTTCCCTCTACGGTATTGGCCACGTTCTTGGGAATCCTTTGCAAGGACCTGGTTCCTTGCACTCTCTGCTGACCCCGAGACCAGTTCAACATGCCGTTTCTGCAGGGCCTGTGGGATGCGGCAGCGGGATGGGCCAAGGGTGCATGCAGAGCATCGTCGACAACATGAACTGCGATCACGGAACATATGTGGACACGTGCAATATGAGCCAGTGCGCAAAGGTAAGGAGTGTCTGCTGTCAAGGGAAAAGGTATGCGTCACCAATCCTAAATATAAACGAAAATAACTGCAAGTATGAGTGCGAGCGCCGTATGTGTTGCCTAAATCAGTCTTTTGGAGAAATTTATTTGTATGCTTACTTTGGTGTAGAATGTGTTACTTCATAAGTTAAATGAAATACCCTTTAAGGTTGCTAATATAAGTATTGATATATTTATTTAATCAAAAAATGATAAAAGAATATGTAATATCTACATCTTTCTAAGAGGCACATTGTTATCCAGGCCGGCTAAATTGAACAGACAAATGAGATAATAACTGGCTATACGACCCTTCTCTCCAGCACCGACCTTCCTTACCGCCGAATTATCTTTATGATTATCATTATTTTACAGAAACGGAACGCAGATCTTTCCCTCTACGGTACTGGACACGTTCTTGGGAATCCTTTGCAAGGACCTGGTTCCTTGCACTCTCTGCTGACTGTGAGACCCGCTGAACCTGCGGTCTCCGCAGGTCCTGTGGAATGCGACAAGACGAGGAGCCAAGGATGCGTGCAGAACACCGTCGACGACATGAAGTGCGCCCACGGAACTTATGTTGATATGTGCAACAGGTGCCAGTGTGCCAAGGTAAGGAGTGTGTTTTGTGGTGTATGCGTACTGTCCAGTCAAATAATTGCAGCGACAATTAGACATGAATGTTCGCAGAAAAGACGATTGTTTTCCTTTCTTACAGGGGCCGAACGAAACGTGCGGAGGAACATGGGGAGAACACGGCAGATGCACCGCAAAGCTTCACTGCTTCGTCGAAAACGTGACTCTTGTTGGCAAATGCAGACTCAACATCGATGACTGAATGTAGTTCTGAAGTATATATTTCGGAAGAATCAGTTTCCCTGATCAGGTCGATGCATGTACTTGGGCTTTGGAATTGATGACAATATTTACCACATTTTATACTATACAAATATGTAGACAGGGTTAAAGTATTGGAAAGCACTTAATTCTTATAATTTCCTGGATGTTTTTACATGTTTCAAAGATTTCATTTTCATGGTGACCGCAACGAAAGAGAAACAAGAAAAGTATGAATGTCGGTAATCCCTGTCATGCAAAAGTGCAGCGCCGTAAGAAAGATAAAATATGCATATA
>NC_091567.1:15166346-15188846 GCF_042767895.1 Penaeus vannamei
CATGACATTACCCGCATCCAAGTTAACTGTTGGTGGAACAACTTTGTAAAACTGCTCAAAATACTCAGCAGAACGCTCCCACACCGCAACAGGATCTGAGACGAACTGGCCACTTGCTGAGCTAACTGCAGTCACCTGTGAAGAGTACTTGACATGGCCTTTGACCTCCTCTGCAAGACTCCTAATAAACTCTCTCTTTTCTTCTCTCTATTTTCTCTTCTCTTCTCTCTCTCTTCTCATCCCATCTCAGCACCTGAGAACGGTACAAATCCTGATCCCCTGATCTTGACAAGCCACACGGCAAGCATCTGTGGTTTCCAGCATCTTCTGCGAGATAAGATTCTCTTTTGCTCTTGAGCCTTCCAATCAATTCTTGAGCAGCGTTGAGCGTTTTGTGCTTGAAGTTATCCCATAGAACTACAGTCTCAGATTTTAAAGAGCTATGAAACGAATAGAAATTGCCTCAGCAAACTCCCAGGCACACTCCCCCTCCCTTAACCTGTCCAAATGAAACACCCTAGGATGATCATTGGACTGATGGGGACTCGGAGGGTAGCCATAACTAATTTATGGTCAGTACCACAGAACTCGGTACTCCTACCCATCAACGAGTGCTAACAAGGATGTGGTAAATCTCCTTGGCTGCATTACCCGCATCGCGGTACCATATCTAACGATGAAGGTTAGAGCACTGGTACCAAGAGCCAGAAATCCTCAATTTCTGGGACCTTAGCAAAGTTCCCGAAAAGAAGGCTATACTTACTGCTGGCAGCAGCACCCGAACCATGGGGAATAATAGATATCTCATCGCCTGCTGAATTGTAGCCATATCCGAATATCTCGCCAAGGACAAACGTCTGGCATAGAAGCAAGTTTGGTGTAAAACACCTCTTTTACGTCGAGTTTACAAATATCAAACAGTAATAAGAGACATGAAGTCAATACATGCTTCATTCATAATACCGTTATAAGCACATGGATCAAAGTAACCTCTACCACCGAGGGGCTAGTCTGCTGGTGATGGCTATAGCTACTCCCTGAAGATGGTGACCATCTGACTAGTAATAGTTGTAGCCACCTTCACTGATCGTGCCGCTGCCACGAATGAGCATCCATCCCTACTCTCAGCCGCCCCAGCTCCCTCGTCAGTAGTGGCCGCCGATCATCCTGTCACAAAGATAGGACGTCCCGCCATAGGTTAAGCCTTGGGCAGTCACTCCGGGTGGACACCACCTCTGCCACCCCCGTCAACGATGTCCTATAAAGTCAGGGTTGGCTGGCCGTAGGACCCTTATCCACATGCGGGGGTCCCGTGGGCGTTACCCCACAAGCCTCATGTCAGTTTGGCGGCCACCGGGACACGGATGGGATGAATAACCCCGGCTCCCAGTCCGGGCCCCAGCGGTCGCCAACCAAGGGGAACCCACAGCCTGCCTTACTTGCTGTGATGTTTCCCCTCCCCCAGCACCAACACCTGCAATTTCGGGGAGAGTTGATGAAATACTTAAAAGATTTCATGGAAATTATGTAACTAGGTTTGCCTTTCGTTTCAGAAGAGGATATGAGACGGTAATTTGCTATGAATATCATAAGAAAAGAGAATATGACGAAAGAAAGATCGAGATATAATGCGATTCTGAGATTCACACAATGCACACCTAATGCACACATACATGAATATAGTCGTGTCTACGGATCCTACGCGGATATATGCAACGTGTGCCAGCGTGCCAAGGTAAGGAGTGCCTGTGTTGCGTGTTGGTGTTGGGAAGGGGGGGAGGGGGTTAATATCTGTGCTGGAGCAACTGTGAGTGAATAAAACCTGTTTATGTTTCTGTGCAGTATCTTTTACTTTGGGCTCGCTAGATAGCATTTATCATTTAATCAGCTTGCATGCTATATTTCTTGTATGCAATTCTATTATTCTTTTCTTTTTTTCAAATATTGATGAGATTGATACAGACTGTGGTCTTTCGTAAATGTAATAAAAAAGGTGCTGCAGTCTATATGAAATGAACGGTTTAATTGATATCATGTCACATTTAATAGTGAAGAAAATAAGAACACGCAAAACATTACCCATTTTGAAGCAACTATCACATGAATTGTTACGTAAAAATTCGATAAAACACAACAGGGCGCTCTGCCATTTTGATCATGGTTCATCATTACCATTATTGTTGTTATGATTACCATTCTCCTTCTAAAGGGACTGACCAAGTTTTCTCGATACCTAGTTCCTCGTACTTTGGACGGTATTGAAATCCTCTCCATCTGGGTCTCCGCAAGGCCTGCAGGATATGGCAAGATGATAGGCCAAGGACGCCTGTAGAGCATCGTTGACTACATGAACTGCTCCCGCGGTATGTATGAGAGGATGTGCAATGTGCGCATATACAGGTATACTTTATGTCATTATGTATATTTTTGTCAAGACAAAGAACTTAACGAAAAATAACAAAACGATAGACATGAGTGTCTGCAGGACAGATGATGTTCCTTATTTTCTCTTTCTTCTTACCCGGACCAAACGGAACCAAGAGAGGAGCTTGGGGTGAGCGAGGTCTATTCAGGCCTTGGGGTGAGCGAGGTCTATTCAGGCCTTGGGGTGAGCGAGGTCTATTCAGGCCTTGGGGTGAGCGAGGTCTATTCAGGCCTTGGGGTGAGCGAGGTCTATTCAGGCCTTGGGGTGAGCGAGGTCTATTCAGGCCTTGGGGTGAGCGAGGTCTATTCAGGCCTTGGGGTGAGCGAGGTCTATTCAGGCCTTGGGGTGAGCGAGGTCTATTCAGGCCTTGGGGTGAGCGAGGTCTATTCAGGCCTTGGGGTGAGCGAGGTCTATTCAGGCCTTGGGGTGAGCGAGGTCTATTCAGGCCTTGGGGTGAGCGAGGTCTATTCAGGCCTTGGGGTGAGCGAGGTCTATTCAGGCCTTGGGGTGAGCGAGGTCTATTCAGGCCTTGGGGTGAGCGAGGTCTATTCAGGCCTTGGGGTGAGCGAGGTCTATTCAGGCCTTGGGGTGAGCGAGGTCTATTCAGGCCTTGGGGTGAGCGAGGTTATTCAGGCCTTGGGGTGAGCGAGGTCTATTCAGGCCTTGGGGTGAGCGCGACAGGGGCACCTCTCTCCTTGGTCGATGACGTGGCTCATTTTGTTGGCAAATGCAGAATCTACGTCAATAGATAAATGCAGTTATGTAATAATTCGTTCGGACGAATCCATTCCTCTGATCACGTCGATGCCTGTACTTTGTACTACGGAGATGTTCGCAAGATCCCCCAATCTATACCTTAAAAAATGTACATAGGGATTAAAATATTAGAAGAGTACTTACAATGTTACTTTCCCGTTTGCATTAAATAGTGCTTCAAAGATTTGAATTCCATAAACGAAATCGTTGTTTGCATTATCGGTACAGCTTTTCGTATTTGCAATGAATTAAAAATGAACACTCAAAGTGTAGTTAAAAATCTTCAAAGAAAGCAAAGATGAAATATGCATATGCACACAGATAAAGAGGTAGATATAGGATAGACGTAGGAGGGACAGCTAAGTAAACATATAATTAAAAATGCAACGTGTCTATATACAAGAAACGAAACAGCCATAACAAAAAATGAACAGTAAAACGTAACATTTGGTCAGACTAAACTTCCCGTCAGACGATAAAAGCGAAAATGAAGCCGACGCATATACTCTAATATACATATCCAGAAAGGTACCCGGTACACGACCTGAACGCGAGGACGAAAGGCGAGCCAAGGCCGACTAATCCGGAGAAACCTTGAGCCACTGAGAACGAAATCATCCGAGGTCACCCAGACTCCATTAGCCAGCTCTGGAGTTCAAACAAGGAGCTTTCTCTTATTTCTCCTGCCGATTGAACATCAGGATTTCAGTTATTGTCAACTTCACCCTCTAATGACGCTGTCTGGCTGAAATTCGAGGAAAATCACGACTTTCGACCCCGGTAAAATAATGATGTTGTGAGACGTGTGTTATTAGGAGTATCTCGTGTGTAGATATCAAGAATCGAGCGGAATAAAAATACGGCAGATGAACAGAGACGTAACGCCCTTTGGATACTTATCTCAAATGCAAAGAACTTATACATATTTGGGGTTCAAATCAGCTAAAGTCACCTTTGTTTGATATATTCTAACAGGAAAAATATAACTATGAAATAAACTATATCGTCTAGAAAGATCACTTATTGTGTCTAAGGTCTCTCTCTCTCTCTCTCTCTCTCTCTCTTTCTATTTCTCTCTCTCTCTCTCTCTATCTATCTATCTCTATCTCTATCTCTATCTCTATCTCTATCTCTATCTCTCTCTCTCTCTCTCTCTCTCTCTCTCTCTCTCTCTCTCTCTCTGTCTCTCTCTGTCTCTCTCTCTCTCTCTCTCTCTCTCTCTCTCTCTCTCTCTTGTAGGATATACACCTAGCTTAGGCCAAGTACCAATCCATGCAGAGGAGCCTGAATTATCTCCTGTGAGGCAGGAGAGGCATAGAGAGAGACCAAGTGAGATAAGGGGTCCCGTTCACCCCACTTGAAATTAAAACAAAAAATAAAATGTTGAAGAAAATCTATTTAGGATGTTGCTTTTCCCTTCTCTTGAGTCCTTCCGCAATGGAAAATAGTACTCGTAGCAAGAACAAGAGTAAGGTTAGCAATAGTAGCGGTAACTATATTGGAAGTAGAGGGTGTGTAGATATGTGCAGTGATAGGAATAGTGCAAATCAAGAGATAAAAGACGAAAGAATGAGAGAGAGAACGAGCGAGATACCGAGGAGAGAACGAGTGAGAGAACAAGGCGAGAATGAGAGAGAGAACGAGAGAATGAGAGAGAGAACGAGTGAACGAGGAGAGAACGAGCGAGTGAACGAGGAGAGAACGAGCGAGAGAATGAGGAGAGAACGAGCGAGAGAACGAGGAGAGAGTGAGAGAAATAACGAGAAGAGAACGAGCGAGAGAATGAGCGAAGGAACAAGGAGAGAACGAGCGAGGGAACAAACGAGAGAACGAAGAGAGAATGAGCGAGAGAACGAGCGAGAGAACGAGGAGAGAATGAGCGAGATAATGAGGAGAGAATGAGAGAGACAACGAGCGAGAGAACGAGGAGAGAATGAGCGAGATAATGAGGAGAGAATGAGAGAGACAACGAGCGAGAGAACGAGGAGAGAATGAGCGAGAGAACGAGGAGAGAATGACCGAGGGAACGAGGAGAGAACAAGCGAGGGAACGAGCGAGAGAACGAGAGAATGAGAGAGATAACGAGGAGAGAACGAGAGAATGAGCGAGGGAACGAGGAGAGAATGAGAGAGAGAACGAGAGAACGAGCGAGATAACGAGGAAAGAACGAGCGAGATAAGGAGGAGAGAACGAGCGAGGGAACAAGGAGAGAATGAGAGAAATAACGAGAAGAGAACGAGCGAGAGAATGAGCGAGAGAACGAGGAGAGAATGAGCGAGAGAACAAGAAGAGAACGAGCTAGGGAACGAGGAGAGAATGAGCGAGAGAACGAGGAGACAACGAGCGGGAGAACGAGGAGAGAACGAGCGAGACAACGAGGAGAGAATGAGAGAAATAACGAGAAGAGAACGAGCGAGGAAACGAAGAGAGAACGATCGAGGGAACGAGGAGAGAATGAGCAAGAGAATGAGCGAGAGATCGAGGAGAGAATGAGAGAAAATACGAGAAGAGAACAAGCGAGAGAATGAGCGAGGGAACGAGGAGAGAACGAACGAGGAAACTAGCGAGAGAACGAGGAGAGACTGAGCGAGAGAACGAGGAGAGAATGAGCGAAGGAACGAGGAGAGAATGAGCGAGGGAACGAGGAGAGAACGAGAGAGGGAACGAGGAGAGAATAAGTGAGTGAACGAGGAGAGAATGAGCGAGAGAACGGGGAGAGAATGAGCGAGAGAACGAGGAGAGAAAGAGCGAGGGAACGAGGAGAGAATGAGAGAAATAACGAGAAGAGAACGAGCGAGAGAACGAGGAGAGAATGAGTGAGAGAATGAGCGAGAGATCGAGGAGAGAATGACCGAGAGATCGAGGAGAGAACGAGCGAGAGAACGAGGAGAGATTGAGAGAAATAACGAGAAGAGAACGAGCGAGAGAATGAGCGAGGGAACGAGGAGAGAATGAGCGAGGGAACGAGGAGAGAACGAGCGAGGGAACGAGGAGAGAATGGGCGAGAGAACGAAGAGAGAATGAGCGAGAGATCGTGGAGAGAATGAGCGAGAGAACGAGGAGTAAATGAGAGAAATAACGAGAAGAGAACGAGCGAGAAAATGAGCGAGAGAACGAGGAGAGAATGAGCGAGGGAACGAGGAGAGAACGAGCGAGGGAACGAGGAGAGAATGAGCGAGAGAACGAGGAGAGAATGGGCGAAGGAACGAGGAGAGAATGAGTGAGGGAACGAGGAGAGAACGAGCGAGGGAACGAGGAGAGAATGAGCGAGAGAACGAGGAGAGAATGAGCGAGAGAACTAGGAGAGAATGAGCGAGGGAACGAGGAGAGAATGAGAGGAATGTGAGAAATAACGAGCGAGATAATGAGTGAGGAAACGAGGAGAGAACGAGCGAGGGAACGAGGAGGGAACGAGCGAGGGAACGAGCGAGAGAACGAGGAGAGAACGAGCGAGAGAACGAGGAGAGAATGAGAGAAATAACGAGAAGAAAACGAGTGAGAGAATGGGAGAGGGAACGAGGAGAGAACCAGCGAGGGAACGAGTGAGAGAAAGAGATGAGAACGAGCGAGAGAACGAGGAGAGAATGAGCGAGAGAACGAGAGAATGAGCGAGTGAACGAGGAGAGAATTAGCGAGGGAACGAGGAGAGAAAGAGCGAGGGAACGAGGAGAGAATAAGCGAGGGAACGAAGAGAGAATGAGCGGGAGAACGAGGAGAGAATGAGCGAGAGACCGAGGAGAGAATGAGCGTGGGAACGAGGAGAAAATGAGCTAGAGGACGAGGAGAGAATGAGCGAGAAAACGAGGAGAGAACTGGCGAGGGAACGAGGAGAGAAAGAGCGAGAGAACGAGGAGAGAATGAGCGAGAGACCGAGGAGAGAATGAGCGTGGGAACGAGGAGAGAATGAGCGAGAGACCGAGGAAAGAATGAGCGAGGGAACGAGAAGAGAATGAGCGAGACAACGAGGAGAGAATGAGTGAGAGAACGAGGAGAGAATAAGCGAAGGAACGAGGAGAGAATGAGCTAGAGAATTTGCGAGAGAACGAGGAGAGACCGAGGAGAGAATGGGCGAGAGAATAAGCGAGAGAACGAGGAGAGAACGAGCGAGAGAATAAGCGAGAGAACGAGGAGAGAATGAGCGAGGGAACGACCGAGAGAACGAAGAGAGAATGAGCGAGGGAACGAGGAGAGAATGAGCGAGAGAACGAGGAGAGAACTAAGAGAGAATGAGCGGGAGAACGAGGACAGAATGAGCGAGGGAACGAGGACAGAATGAGCGAGAGAACGAGGAGAGAATAAGCGAGCGAACGAGGAGAGAATGAGCGAGGGGACGAGGAGAGAATGAGCGAGGGAACGAGGAGAGAATGAGCGAGAGATCGAAGAGAGAATGAGAAAGAGAACGAGGAGAGAATGAGCGAGAGAACGAGGAGATAATGAGCGAGGGAACGAGGAGAGAATGAGCGAGGGAACGAGCGAGAGAACGAGGAGAGAACCAGCGAGGGAACGAGTGAGAGAAAGAGATGAGAACGAGCGAGAGAACGAGGAGAGAATGAGCGAGAGAACGAGGAGAGAATGAGCGAGAGAACGAGGAGAGAATGAGCGAGAGAACGAGGAGAGAATGAGCGAGGGAACGAGGAGAGAAAGAGAGAAATAACGAGAAGAGAACGAGCGAGAGAACGAGGAGAGAATGAGTGAGAGAACGAGGAGAGAATGAGCGAGAGATCGAGGAGAGAATGACCGAGAGATCGAGGAGAGAACGAGCGAGAGAACGAGGAGAGATTGAGAGAAATAACGAGAAGAGAACGAGCGAGAGAATGAGCGAGGGAACGAGGAGAGAATGAGCGAGGGAACGAGGAGAGAACGAGCGAGGGAACGAGGAGAGAATGGGCGAGAGAACGAGGAGAGAATGAGCGAGAGATCGTGGAGAGAATGAGCGAGAGAACGAGGAGTAAATGAGAGAAATAACGAGAAGAGAACGAGCGAGAAAATGAGCGAGAGAACGAGGAGAGAATGAGCGAGGGAACGAGGAGAGAACGAGCGAGGGAACGAGGAGAGAATGAGCGAGAGAACGAGGAGAGAATGGGCGAAGGAACGAGGAGAGAATGAGTGAGGGAACGAGGAGAGAACGAGCGAGGGAACGAGGAGAGAATGAGCGAGAGAACGAGGAGAGAATGAGCGAGAGAACTAGGAGAGAATGAGCGAGGGAACGAGGAGAGAATGAGGAGAGAATGTGAGAAATAACGAGCGAGATAATGAGTGAGGAAACGAGGAGAGAACGAGCGAGGGAACGAGGAGGGAACGAGCGAGGGAACGAGCGAGAGAACGAGGAGAGAACGAGCGAGAGAACGAGGAGAGAATGAGAGAAATAACGAGAAGAAAACGAGTGAGAGAATGGGAGAGGGAACGAGGAGAGAACCAGCGAGGGAACGAGTGAGAGAAAGAGATGAGAACGAGCGAGAGAACGAGGAGAGAATGAGCGAGAGAACGAGAGAATGAGCGAGTGAACGAGGAGAGAATTAGCGAGGGAACGAGGAGAGAAAGAGCGAGGGAACGAGGAGAGAATAAGCGAGGGAACGAAGAGAGAATGAGCGGGAGAACGAGGAGAGAATGAGCGAGAGACCGAGGAGAGAATGAGCGTGGGAACGAGGAGAGAATGAGCTAGAGGACGAGGAGAGAATGAGCGAGAAAACGAGGAGAGAACTGGCGAGGGAACGAGGAGAGAAAGAGCGAGAGAACGAGGAGAGAATGAGCGAGAGACCGAGGAGAGAATGAGCGTGGGAACGAGGAGAGAATGAGCGAGAGACCGAGGAAAGAATGAGCGAGGGAACGAGAAGAGAATGAGCGAGACAACGAGGAGAGAATGAGTGAGAGAACGAGGAGAGAATAAGCGAAGGAACGAGGAGAGAATGAGCTAGAGAATTTGCGAGAGAACGAGGAGAGACCGAGGAGAGAATGGGCGAGAGAATAAGCGAGAGAACGAGGAGAGAACGAGCGAGAGAATAAGCGAGAGAACGAGGAGAGAATGAGCGAGGGAACGACCGAGAGAACGAAGAGAGAATGAGCGAGGGAACGAGGAGAGAATGAGCGAGAGAACGAGGAGAGAACTAAGAGAGAATGAGCGGGAGAACGAGGACAGAATGAGCGAGGGAACGAGGACAGAATGAGCGAGAGAACGAGGAGAGAATAAGCGAGCGAACGAGGAGAGAATGAGCGAGGGGACGAGGAGAGAATGAGCGAGGGAACGAGGAGAGAATGAGCGAGAGATCGAAGAGAGAATGAGAAAGAGAACGAGGAGAGAATGAGCGAGAGAACGAGGAGATAATGAGCGAGGGAACGAGGAGAGAATGAGCGAGGGAAGGAGCGAGAGAACGAGGAGAGAACCAGCGAGGGAACGAGTGAGAGAAAGAGATGAGAACGAGCGAGAGAACGAGGAGAGAATGAGCGAGAGAACGAGGAGAGAATGAGCGAGAGAACGAGGAGAGAATGAGCGAGAGAACGAGGAGAGAATGAGCGAGGGAACGAGGAGATAATGGGCGAGAGAACGAGGAGAGAACGAGCGAGAGAACGGGGAGAGAACGAGCAAGAGAACGAGGAGAGAATGAGCGACAGAACGAGGAGAGAACGAGCGAGAGAACGAGGAGAGAACGAGGAGAGAGCGAGCGAGAGAATGAGAGAAATAACGAGAAGAGAACGAAAGAGAGAATGAGCGAGGGAACGAAGAGAGAACGAGCGAGATAACGAGGAGAGAAAGAGCGAGAGAACGAGGAGAGAATGAGAGAAATAACGAGAAGAGAACGAGCAAGAGAATGAGCGAGGGAACGAGGAGAGAACGAGCGAGGGAACGAGCGAAAGAACGAGGAGAGAATGAGCGAGAGAACGAGGAGAAAATGAGCGAGGGAACGAAGAGAGAATGAGCGAGAGAACGAGGAGAGAATGAGCGAGAGATCGAGGAAAGAACGAGCGAGAGAACGAGGAGAGAATGAGAGAAATAACGAGAGCGATCGAGAGAATGAGCGAGGGAACGAGGAGAGAACAATCGAGGGAACGAGCGAGAGAACGAGGAAAGAATGAGAGAGAGAATGAGCGAGGGAACGAAGAGAGAATGAGCGAGAGAACGAGAATATGAGCGAGGTAATAAGGAGAGAATGACCGAGAGAACGAGGAGAGAATGAGCGAGAGATCGAGGAGAGAACGAGGAAAGTGAGAGAAATAACGAGAAGAGAACGAGCAAAAGGAGAGAACGAGGAGAGAGTGAGAGAAATAACGAGAAGAGAATGAGCAAGGGAAAGAGGAGAGAACGAGGGAGGAAACGAGCGAGAAAACGAGTAGAGAACGAGCGAGGGAACGAGGAGAGAATGAGCGAGAGAACGAGGAGAGAATGAGCGAGAGAACGAGGAGAGAATGAGCGAGAGAACGAGGAGAGAATGAGCGAGAGAACGAGGAGAGAATGAGCGAGAGAACGAGGAGAGAATGAGCGAGAGAACGAGGAGAGAATGAGTGAGAGAACGAGTAGAGAATGAGTGAGGGAACGAGGAGAGAATGAGCGAGAGAACGAGGAGAGAATTAGCTAGATAACGAGGAGAGAATGAGCGAGAGAACGAGGAGGGAATGAGCGAGAGATCGAGGAGAGAACGAGCGAGAGAACGAGAAGAGAATGAGCGACGGAACGACCGAGAGACGAAGAGAAAATGAGCGAGAGAACGAGGAGAGAATGAGCAAGGGAACGAGGAGAGAAAGAGCGAGGGAACGAGGAGAGAATGTGCGAGAGAACGAGGAGAGAACGAGCGAGAGAACGAGGAGAGAATGAGCGAGAAAACGAGGAGAGAATGGGCGAAGAAACGAGCGAGAGAATGAGGAGAGAACGAGCGAGAGAACGAGCGAGAGGACGTGGAGAGAGCGAGCGAGATAACGAGGAGAGAAAGAGCGAGATAACGAGGAGAGAATGAGAGAAATAACGAGAAGAGAACGAAAAAGAGAATGAGCGAGGGAACGAAGAGAGAACGAGCGAGAGAACGAGGAGAGAATGAGAGAAATAACGAGGAGAAAAGAGAATGAGCAAGGGAACGAGGAGAGAATGAGCGAGAGAACGAGAAGAGAAGGGGGGAGAGAATGAGAGAGAGAACGAGGAGAGAATGAGCGAGGGAACGAGGAGAAAACGAGGAGAGAATGAGCGAGAGAACGAGGAGAGAATGAGCGAGAGAACGAGGAGAGAATGAGTGAGAGAACGAGGAGAGAATGAGCGAGAGAACGAGGAGAGAATGAGCCAGAGAACGAGGAGAGAATGAGCGAGAGAACGAGGAGAGAATGAGTGAGAGAACGAGGAGAGAATGAGCGAGACAACGAGGAGAGAATGAGCGAGAGAACGAGGAGAGAATGAGCGAGAGAACGAGGAGAGAATGAGGGAGAGAATGAGCGAGAGAACGAGGAGAGAATGAGGGAGAGAATGAGCGAGAGAACGAGGAGAGAATGAGCGAGGGAACGAGGAGAGAATGAGGAGAGAACGAGCGAGAGAACGAGGAGAGAATGAGCAAGAGAACGAGGAGAGAATAAGGTAGAGAATGAGAGATAGAACGAGGAGAGAATGAGCGAGAAAACGAGGAGAGAATGAGCGAGAGAACGAGGAGAGAATGAGTGAGAGAACGAGGAGAGAATGAGCGAGAAAACGAGGAGAGAAAGATCGAGAGAACGAGGAGAGAAAGAGCGAGGGAACGAGGAGAGAATGAGCAAGAGAACGAGGAGAGAACGAGCGAGATAACGAGGAGAGAAAGAGCGAGAGAACGAGGAGAGAATGACCGAGAGAACGAGGAGAGAATGACCGAGAGAACGAGGAGAGAATGAGGGAGGGAAGGAGGAGAGAATGAGCGAGAGAACGAGGAGAAAATGAGCGAGAGAACGAGGAGAGAATGAGCGAGAGAACGAGGAGAGAATGAGCGAGAGAACGAGTAGAGAATGAGCGAGAGAACGAGGAGAGAATGAGTGAGAGAATGAGCGAGAGAACGAGGAGAGAATGAGAGAGAGAACAAGGAGAGAAAGAGCAAGGGAACGAGGAGAGAATGGGCGAGAAAACGAAGAGAGAATGAGCGAGAGAACGAAGAGAGAAATAGCGAGAGAACGAAGAGAGAATGAGCGAGGGAACGAGGAGAGAATGAGGGAGAGGACGAAGAGAGAATGAGCGAGAGAACGAGGAGAGAATGAGCGAGAGAACGAGGAGAGAATGAGCGAGAGAACGAGGAGAGAACGAGCGAGAGAACGAGGAGAGAATGAGCGAGAGAACGAGGAGAGAACGAGCGAGAGAACGAGGAGAGAATGAGCGAGAGAACGAGGAGAGAATGAGCGAGAGAACGAGGAGAGAATGAGCGAGAGAACGAGGAGAGAATGAGCGAGAGAACGAGGAGAGAATAAGCGAGAGAATGAGAGAGAGAACGAGGAGAGAATGAGCGAAGGAACGAAGAGAGAATGAGCGAGAGAACGAGGAGAGAATGAGCGAGAGAACGTGGAGAGAATGAGCGAGAGAACGAGGAGAGAATGAGCGAGAGAACGAGGAGAGAATGAGCGAGAGAACGAGGAGAGAACGAGGAGAGAATGAGCGAGAGAACGAGGAGAGAATGAGCGAGAGAACGAGGAGAGAATGAGCGAGAGAACGAGGAGAGAATGAGCGAGAGAACGAGGAGAGAATGAGCGAGAGAACGAGGAGAGAATGAGCGAGAGAATGAGAGAGAGAACGAGGAGAGAATGAGCGAGAGAACGAGGAGAGAATGAGCGAGAGAACGAGGAGAGAATGAGCGAGGGAACGAGGAGAGAATGAGCGAGAGAATGAGCGAGAGAACGAGGAGAGAATGAGCGAGAGAACGAGGAGAGAATGAGCGAGAGAACGAGGAGAGAATGAGCGAAAGAACGAGGAGAGAATGAGAGAGAGAACGAGGAGAGAATGAGCGAGGGAACGAGGAGAGAAAGAGGGAGAGAATGAGCGAGGGAACGAGGAGAGAATGAGCGAGAGAACGAGGAGAGAATGAGCGAGAGAACGAGGAGAGAATGAGCGAGAGAACGAGGAGAGAATGACCGAGAGAACGAGGAGAGAATGAGCGAGAGAATGAGAGAGAGAACGAGGAGAGAATGAGCGAGGGAACGAGGAGAAAACGAGGAGAGAATGAGCGAGGGAACGAGGAGAGAAAGAGGGAGAGAATAAGCGAGGGAACGAGGAGAGAATGAGCGAGAGAACGAGGAGAAAATGAGCGAGGGAACGAGGAGAGAATGAGCGAGAGAACGAGGAGAAAATGAGCGAGAGAATGAGGAGAGAATGAGCGAGACAACGAGGAGAGAATAAGCGAGAGAACGAGGAGAGAATGAGCGAAAGAACGAGGAGAGAATGAGGGAGAGAATGAGCGAGAGAACGAGGAGAGAATGAGCGAGAGAACGAGGAGAGAATGAGCGAAAGAACGAGGAGAGAATGAGGGAGAGAATGAGCGAGAGAACGTGGAGAGAATGAGAGAGAGAACGAAGAGAGAATGAGCGAGGGAATGAGGAGAGAATGAGGAGAGAACGAGCGAGAGGACGAGGAAAGAATGAGCAAGAGAAAGTGGAGAGAATGACCGAGAGAACGAGGAGAGAATGAGCGAGAGAACGAGGAGAAAATGAGCGAGAGAACGAGGAGAGAATGAGGTAGAGAATGAGAGATAGAACGAGGAGGGAATGAGCGAGGTAACGAGGAGAGAATGAGCGAGGGAACGAGGAGAGAATGAGCGAGAACGAGGAGAGAATGAGCAAAGGAACGAGGAGAGAATGAGGGAGAGAATGAGCTAGAGAACGAGGAGAGAATGAACGAGAGAACGAGGACAGAATGAACGAGAGAACGAGGAGGGAATGAGCGAGAGAACGAGGAGAGAATGAGAGAGAGAACGAGGAGAGAATGAGCGAGAGAACGAGGAGAGAATGAGCGAGAGAACGAGGAGAGAATGAGCGTGAGAACGAAGAGAGAATGAGCGAGAAAACGAGGAGAGAATGAGCGAAGGAACGAGGAGAGAATGAGCGAGAGAACGAGGAGAGAATGAGAGAGAGAAAAAGGAGAGAATGAGCGAGGGAACGAGGAGAGAATGGGCGAGAGATTGAGGGAGAGAATGAGCAAGAGAATGAGGAGAGAATGAGGGAGAGAATGAGCGAGAGAATGAGCGAGAGAATGAGGGAAAGAACGAGGAGAGAATGAGCGAGAGAATGAGCGAAAGAACGAGGATAGAATGAGCGAGAGAACGAGGAGAGAATGAGGAAGAGAATGAGCGAGAGAACGAGGAGAGAATGAGCGAGAGAACGAGGAGAGAATGAGCGAGAGAACGAGGAGAGAATGAGCGAGAAAACGAGAAAAGAATGAGCGAGGGAACGAGGAGAGAATGAGCGAGAGAACGAGGAGAGAATGAGCGAGAAAACGAGAAAAGAATGAGCGAGGGAACGAGGAGAGAATGAGCGAGAGAACGAGGAGATAATAAGCGAGAGAACGAGGAAAGAATGAGCGAGGGAACGAGGAGAGAATGAGCGAGAGAACGAAGAGAGAATGAGGGAGAGAATCAGCGAGAGAACTAGTAGAGAATGAGCGAGGGAACGAGGAGAGAATGAGCGAGAGGACGAGGAGAGAATGAGCGAGAGAACTAGGAGAGAATGAGCGAGGGAACGAGGAGAGAATGAGCGAGAGAACGAGGAGATAATAAGCGAGAGAACGAGGAGAGAATGAGCGAGAGGACGAGGAGAGAATGAGCGAGAGAACTAGGAGAGAATGAGCGAGGGAACGAGGAGAGAATGAGCGAGAGAACGAGGAGATAATAAGCGAGAGAACGAGGAGCGAATGAGCGAGGGAACGAGGAAAGAATTAGCGAGAGAACGAGGAGAGAATGAGCGAGAGAACGAGGAGAGAATGAGCGAGAAAACGAGGAGAGAATGGGCGAAGGAACGAGGAGATAATAAGCGAGAGAACGAGGAAAGAATTAGCGAGAGAACGAGGAGAGAATGAGCGAGAGAACGAAGAGAGAATGAGCGAGAAAACGAGGAGAGAATGGGCGAAGGAACGAGGAGAGAATGAGCGAGAAAACGAGGAGAGAATGGGCGAAGGAACGAGGAGAAAATGAGCGAGAGAACGAGGAGAGAATGAGCGAGAGAACGAGGATAGAATGAGCGCGAGAACGAGGAGAGAATGAGCGAGAGAATGAGGGAGAGAATGAGCGAGGGAACGAGGAGAGAATGAGGAGAGAATGAGGGAGAGAATGAGCGAGAGAATGAGGGAAAGAACGAGAGAATGAGCGAGAGAACGAGGAGAGAATGAGCGAAAGAACGAGCGAGAGAACGAGGAGAGAATGAGCTAGAGAACGAGGAGAAAATGAGGAAGAGAATGAGCGAGAGAACGAGGAGAGAATGAGCGAGAGAACGAGGAGAGAATGAGCGAGATAACGAAGAGAGAATGAGCGAGAGAACGAGCGAGAGAACGAGGAGAGAATGAGCGAGAGAACGAGGAGAGAATGAGCGAAAAAACGAGGAGAGAATGAGCGAGAGAACGAGAGAAAGAACAAGGGAACGAGTAGAGAATGAGCAAGGGAACGACCGAGTGAACGAGGAGAGAATGAGCGAGAGAACGAGGAGAGAATGAGCGAGAGAACGAGGAGAGAATGAGCGAGAGAACGAGGAGAGAATGAGCGAGAGAACGAGGAGAGAATGAGCGAGAGAACGAGGAGAGAATGAGCGAGAGAACGAGGAGAGAATGAGTGAGAGAACGAGGAGAGAATGAGCGAGAGAACGAGGAGAGAATGAGCGAGAGAACGAGGAGAGAACGAGGAGAGAATGAGCGAGACAACGAGGAGAGAATGAGTGAGAGAACGAGGAGAGAATAAGCGAAGGAACGAGGAGAGAATGAGCTAGAGAATTTGCGAGAGAACGAGGAGAGACCGAGGAGAGAATGAGCGAGAGAACGAGGAGAGAATGAGCAAGAGAACGAGGAGAGAATGAGCGAGAGAATGAGCGAAAGAACGAGGAGAGAATGAGAGAGAACGAGGAGAGAATGAGCGAGAGAACGAGGAGAGAATGAGCGAGAGAACGAGGAGAGAACGAGGAGAGAATGAACGAGAGAACGAGGAGAGAATGAACGAGAGAACGAGGAGAGAATGAGAGAGAGAACGAGGAGAGAATGAGCGAGAGAACGAGGAGAGAATGAGCGAGGGAACGAGGAGGGAATGAGCGAGAGAACGAGGAGAGAATGAGCGAGAGAACGAGGAGAGAATGAGCGAGAGAGCGAGGAGAGAATGAGAGAGAGAACGAGGAGAGAATGAGCGAGGGAACGAGGAGAGAATGAGCGAGAGAACGAGGAGAGAATGAGCGAGGGAACTAGAAGAGAATGAGCGAGAGAACGAGGAGAGAATGAGCGACAGAACGAGGAGAGAATGAGCGAGAGAACGAGGAGAGAATGAGAGAGAGAACGAGGAGAGAATGAACGAGCGAACGAGAGAATGAGTGAGGGAACGAGGAGAGAATGAGCGAGAGAACGAGAAGAGAATGAGAGAGAATGAGAAAGAACGAGTGAGGGAATCAGCAAGAGAACGAGGAGAGAATGAGTCAGGGTCAGAGTTAGAGTAGAATCATAGGAAACATTAAAACTAGGGTAAAAATAAAATCCTAGATGAAAATGAAAGGCAATGAAATTAAAAAGAAAAAAAAATACGTTAAAACAAAAAGATTATTCAACACCAACATTTGCTGCAATATCACTGTTAAAATATTAAAAGGATACTTGAAAAGTAAAACATGAATTGATGTTAATGAGCATCACTGGTGCAAATACTATTCCTTTATCATCCAGTTCTATTGTCGTCTTATATGCCTTTATCACTGCTTATATACGTTTCAAGTCCAGCTATAATAATACCAGGTAAGTAACATGAAAGGAGCCCCTACAACCTTGGATTTTGCTGCTGCAGAGAGGGGGATGTGACACGACAAAGTTTCAGTTAACACTGTTTATTGGTTCAGGTCCTGGAAGCTCCAGGACTCGTGAATTCTCGGAATGACGAAACATTTTTATTCATATATGATAATAAATACAGATAAAACTTACAATGATGATAAAATGATTCGTAAAACAAAGTTATCAATAAAATTTATAATAAAACCTTTCCAAAGACAGAAATAAGAAAGATTACGATTAATCTATAACATTTAAATTATGAAACAGTAAAAATTAAAACCTGAGAAATTCTAAAAAACATGAAAAGTAATTAAAATAAAATAATGCTTTATATCAAACCAGTAAAAATAAGAATACTTGCTAAAAAAAAAAAAAAAAAAAATTAATAAAATAAAAACAAAAATAAAAAAAGGAATGTCACGGGTGATAAATCCTCGACTAAATTATAAAACCGTCAAATCAAGACCAGGTTATCTAAAATGTATAAAAATAAAATAAAACTGAAAACGTATCTTCAGAACAAGTAGAAGATGTAAAACAGTGAAATAAAGATTGAGAAAAAAATGCGTCACGTCTCAATCAGAAGTATAGATTGATTAATTCGGTGATCGCAACTGGGTTTAAAGATTAAATAAAAAAATAAAAACGCAATTTAAAATGCTGAACTAAAAATGGGACCCGTAAAACCAACAATTATGACATTAATGTAAACACATTATAAAAGCGAAAGAAAACGGGTGTAGGGTAAGCCATGGGAATCACGCGCAGGTAACTCAGGTGCGCATAGGTGTCGCACGAAAAGTGTCAACTGGAGTTCCACGCCCTCTCGGTAATTAGTACATTCCACAATCCTCCCATGCCTTGGGTCAGAGTGGTCAGCGAAGACAGTCTGAAACAAAATAAAAAATTGGCTTGAGCCCCATTACTTGCCTTTACAACATTTAACGTTGACAGCCAGACGTGTCCACAAGCAGAAGGCAATAAAACAAAGACAAAATACATTACGACAACAAAGTAACTCAGAGTAGTTCAGCTCCAGCATCTGCAGCTCCTCGAGCGGTGTCACAGGTCTCTGCTTCCCGCAGAATGGACGTCAGCATGGCAACCCAGGGGTCATCTGGGTTAAGGGCCTCAGCAGCAGCAGCATCGTCACCATCCTCGACCTTCTCGTCATCTTCGACCTCGGCGTCAGCAACATATGGAAGCTCGGCTGGTGCATGGTAAGCCTTCAAGTGATTAAGATGAGCCTTCATCTGGACTTCGGTGGTGACGTCTTGGATCTTATCACCCTTTTGCCACGGTCATAGTACCTCCCATAGATTCGACACGCTTCCTTAGAGGCTTCTACAGCTGCACAACGGGCTTCCTGAAGGCGCTCCTGGAGCTTGGCATTTTCGTCGAAGAGTTTCATTGGTGAGGTTGATGGGAAAGTTGGCATGTCTGCCAGTAAGCAGGTAAAGAGGCTGCCCACCAGTAGTGCGGTGGATGGCCGAGTTGATTGGCAGGCGTAGCTCAGGAACAAACTGGTGCCAGACTCTTGGACGGTTGTTCACAAGAACAGTGAATGCAGACTACAACATGGTCTGTGCACTCCACCAGCGAATTGTGTAGTGATTGCTAGCGTGCATTAGCTGGGTGAGTTCATGGAACAGGTTGCTGGTAAATTTGACTCCATTATCTGTCTGAATGACTCTGGGTGGGCCGAAAATGGTGACCCAGTGGTCCAGTAATGCTTTGTGTACAGCTGCAGCAGTGGCCCTACGAAGTGGGACGATTTTCAAGTAGCGGGAATGCTGATCTAATATTGAAAGAGCCCAACAAACTGTAACATTGGGCCCGAAGTCTATTATATCCATGGAGACCCTCTCCAAGGGGAACTGGGTTAATGGTGTATCTGCCATGGGGACCTTCTGCATGTTGCCTCGAGACTGCTGACATACTACACAACTACCAACATACTGACGAGTGTCTCTCAGCATGTTAGGCCAGTAAAACATTGATCTGGCATTCTGGAATGTCCAGTATACTCCTAGATGCGAGGCCAGTGGGGGCAGATGTGATGTTTTCAATGCTGAGTTCCTGAGGCTCTCAGGCACCACCAACTGGTAGCAAATCCGGTCTGGCAAGTGTCTCAAACGATAGAGCACTCCGTCTCTCAGTTCAAAGTCGCTCAGTGGAAGGGGCAACTTCTTTGGCAGAGTTCCATCCATTAGGTATCACCGGATGTCAGCAAGTTGTGGGTCGGCTGCTTGTTGTTCTGCTAGCTTGTCAGCAAAGAGCTCGTTCATGGTTAACTTTGCAACTTAGTGGGACAACAAGTCAGGAACGTAGTTGGCATGCCAGTCATAAAAGGAGAGGTCGTGTGCAAAGCAAGTCATTCTAGGGGATTTGGTTTTCCTGTTGAAGACGTAACCAACGGTCGTTGGCCGGAATATACCAAGAATCTCCTACCATATAAGTATAGGTCAAAGACCCTTAGCCCCTTAACTACTGCAAGCGCTTCTAGGTCAATAGTCGGATACTTAACCTCTGAAGACCTTAATTTGCGGCTATCGTATGCAATAGCATGAGGTACTTGATTGCCATTGTGCTGCATGAGACAAGCTCCAACTGCTATCCCTGAAGCGTCAATGTGGAGCTCGAATTCCTTACTTTAGTCTGGCTGCCTAAGAACAGGGGCGTCACTAGGCGTTCTTTCAATTCGTTAAAAGCAACTTGCTGCTCAGGGCCCCAATGCCATTTCTGGTCCTTTTTCAATAGGAGGTGGAGTGGAGACCTCACGAACTGAACTGTCCTAGGAGTTGGAGATTTGGAGATGGCCAACACTTTCCTTATATCAGGCGAGATGATGAAGCCTAAAAAGTTTATAGTTGTTGCAGCGAAGGTGCATTTCTCCAAATTGAGCTTTAGTCCAGCTGCTTGCAATAGGCCCATAGTCTCATCTAAATCAACGAGATATGCAAATGTGCAGGAATATATGATGTCATCTAGATATAGTGTATGCTTGCCCAAGACTGCTGCTAAAACCACATTGATGATTCTTTGAAATGTAGTTGGAGCAGTGGAAAGGCCAAATGGAAGGTGTACAAATTGAAATAATCGGTACCCATCAGAAAAGGCCGTCTTTGGTCGGTCTGATGGGTCCACCTCAACAGCCTAATATGCTGCACGAGCATCTAGTGTAGTAAATATTTTCATAGGGCCGAGTTCATCTAGAAGTTCTTCAATACGTGGTAAGAGGTAGGAGTCGCTTTAGGTGACTGTAATTCTGTAATCCACACAGAATCTGACACCTTCATCTTTCTTTCTCACTAGAACCACTGGACTCAACCAAGGACTTGTGGAAGGGTCTATTACTTCATTGCCAAGCATCTTATCACACTGCTCTCTGATGGTCTTCCAAGCAGAGTAGGGTAGTCTCCACTGTCGAGTACATACAGGTTTGGCCTCTCCTGTATCTATCGTATGCTTTACACCAGGTATCGGCCCAACTGCGTCCTCTCCACCATCAAAGAGCTCGGTGTAACTCCCAATGACTTCAAGGACTTTGTTTATCATCCTCTTCCAGATGCATTAAATCTGGCTGAAAAGCTTCTTTGCCACACAAGACTTCAACTGCCACCGAAGGGGGTAACACTGCTCCCTTGATGTCGATGTCATCATAAATATTGCAATCATTAGATTCCATCCCATAGGCATCCCGTAGGAACTCTTCACCATCTGATTCATCATCGGCCCAAGCTTCAACAGCATTCAGGGCTTTCATCTCAGCCTGCACATGTTTGTCTGTGAGTCTGGTGTGAATGGGGAGGTATGCTCATCCCATCAATCATTTCTCCATATTCACCATTGTTCAGATCTCCCTGGCAGGCTATTTTGTCTGCCCATGGTTCTGGTCTGATGAGGGTCCAATCACCCTCAGCAGCAGCAACCATAGGGACTCTCACCTTAGCCCTTCCAGACTCACAGCTGATGGGGGCTCTGCTTGTCCCGTCAGCTACATCACGCAAGTCCAGCTCGCCCTTGTTAGTCTCTCTCTGGCTAGATATTCTGTCTGCCCCTGGTTCTGGTCAAATGAGGTTCCACTCATCCTCAGCAGCAGCAACCAAAGGGGCTCTGACTGTACCCTTTTCCTGAGATGTCTGAGATTGACAGCTGGTGGGGGGTCCTCTCGTCCCATCAGCTACCCCTGTTGTAACTTGCTCACCACTGTTAAGAGGATCTGGTCTGATGGGGGCCATGTGTTCCCTAGAAGCAGCCTCCTATTGGCTATTCGGCCGTGAGTACGTCACTTATTTCTGATGCCGTTCTCAACCGTGTCTCATGGCTTAGGGTCACGGTATTAGGGGTAGCATTCAAAACCCAAATGCTGTATTTGCGTTTTATTGCCTTGGTAACGAGGTATGGGATGCTAAATTCATCTCTGATGGATTGGCTTATCATAACGTCCCCATCCCCTGGACCACCTTTAGTGATTGTGGCTTCCAAAAAACATCCTATACGAGGAGGGACTACGGTCTTCTTCAGCAGTGAACTGGGCAAACGTGTATGGACTAGATATATTGTGGGATGTTGCATCCTTATAAAATACTGAATACAGTTGGTCACCCAATGTGAGTGTGCCATTTGAAAGGTACAGTGGACAGTGTACACTTTACCTTCCTGAGGAAATCCACTCCAATTAGAACATCCCAAGTCCACAACTAAGGTACAGTGGTTCAGTGTCTGGTTGTTGAAGTAAAATTGGAGGAAAACCTCAGCTTGAGGATAACATGAAGATCCTGTCACTCCCTGGATTTCTCTACAACACTTCCGATAATGTAATTCATACTCCGGGTTAGTACGTTGGAGGGTAGAGGGCTTTATTGGTATTGCCTCGCTCCCATTGTCCAAAAAGCACTTGAGAGTGTGACCATTAATATTGAGTGCCACAAGAGGCCTTCCTGGGCTCCCTTGGGCACGTGCTGCTGCTGTTTGTGGTACATGGATCTGGGTTACCATGGTCATCACTACTATGCCATGGCGGTTATTCCACAGCCTTTGGGCTGTTTCTGCTAATTGCAGAGGAAATCCTTCATCCAAAAAGGGATACCCGACAGGAAAACCCTTCTCGCAAGTTCGGAGGGCTCCCCAATCACCTCACGATGGTCTCGGCAGCCCTGATAAACCGACCCTTCAATTTGTAGAAAATAGTCCATGCGGGCTTGGGTATCTCCCATGGTCTGATCGTATAAGACTTTAAACAAGTCTGCTGCTGAGTATATGCCCCTGAATTTTCGTCGTAATTCTTGCTTAAAAGACACCCCAGTCTTCAATGTGATCAAAGCAGTCCCAGTTTATAATAGCCTTGGCTCTACCACTACAGCTGGCATGTGCTGACCATATG